>NW_026453751.1:0-91848 GCF_943734755.1 Anopheles moucheti
AATGAAAACTCATTCCTGGTGGAACTTCATAGCAAAGTACAAAGTTCGTTTTGGATGGACAAAGTTAGTTGAAATAGACAGTTTTTGCATGAAAACTCATTCCTGGTGGAACTTCATAGCAAAGTACAAAGTTCGTTTTGGATGGACAAAGTTAGTTGAAATAGACAGTTTTTGCATGAAAACTCATTCCTGGTGGAACTTCATAGCAAAGTACAAAGTTCGTTTTGGATGGATCAATTTAGTTGAAATAGACAGTTTTTGCATGAAAACTCATTCCTGGTGGAACTTCATAGCAAAGTACAAAGTTCGTTTTGGATGGACAAAGTTAGTTGAAATAGACAGTTTTTGAATGAAAACTCATTCCTGGTGGAACTTCTTAGCAAAGTACAAAGTTCGTTTTGGATGGACAAAGTTAGTTGAAATAGACAGTTTTTGCATGAAAACTCATTCCTGGTGGAACTTCTTAGCAAAGTACAAAGTTCGTTTTGGATGGACAAAGTTAGTTGAAATAGACAGTTTTTGCATGAAAACTCATTCCTGGTGGAACTTCATAGCAAAGTACAAAGTTCGTTTTGGATGGACGAATTAAGTTGAAATAGACAGTTTTTGCATAAAAACTCAGTCCTGGTGGAACTTCATAGCAAAGTACAAAGTTCGTTTTGGATGGATCAATTTAGTTGAAATAGACAGTTTTTGCATGAAAACTCATTCCTGGTGGAACTTCATAGCAAAGTACAAAGTTCGTTTTGGATGGATCAATTTAGTAGAAATAGACAGTTTTTGCATAAAAACTCATTCCTGGTGGAACTTCATAGCAAAGTACAAAGTTCGTTTTGGATGGACAAAGTTAGTTGAAATAGACAGTTTTTGCATGAAAACTCATTCCTGGTGGAACTTCATAGCAAAGTACAAAGTTCGTTTTGGATGGACAAAGTTAGTTGAAATAGACAGTTTTTGCATGAAAACTCATTCCTGGTGGAACTTCATAGCAAAGTACAAAGTTCGTTTTGGATGGATCAATTTAGTTGAAATAGACAGTTTTTGCATGAAAACTCATTCCTGGTGGAACTTCATAGCAAAGTACAAAGTTCGTTTTGGATGGACGAATTAAGTTGAAATAGACAGTTTTTGCATAAAAACTCATTCCTGGTGGAACTTCATAGCAAAGTACAAAGTTCGTTTTGGATGGATCAATTTAGTTGAAATAGACAGTTTTTGCATAAAAACTCATTCCTGGTGGAACTTCATAGCAAAGTACAAAGTTCGTTTTGGATGGACGAATTAAGTTGAAATAGACAGTTTTTGCATAAAAACTCAGTCCTGGTGGAACTTCATAGCAAAGTACAAAGTTCGTTTTGGATGGATCAATTTAGTTGAAATAGACAGTTTTTGCATGAAAACTCATTCCTGGTGGAACTTCATAGCAAAGTACAAAGTTCGTTTTGGATGGACAAAGTTAGTTGAAATAGACAGTTTTTGAATGAAAACTCATTCCTGGTGGAACTTCATAGCAAAGTACAAAGTTCGTTTTGGATGGACAAAGTTAGTTGAAATAGACAGTTTTTGCATGAAAACTCTTTCCTGGTGGAACTTCATAGCAAAGTACAAAGTTCGTTTTGGATGGACAAAGTTAGTTGAAATAGACAGTTTTTGCATGAAAACTCATTCCTGGTGGAACTTCATAGCAAAGTACAAAGTTCGTTTTGGATGGATCAATTTAGTTGAAATAGACAGTTTTTGCATGAAAACTCATTCCTGGTGGAACTTCATAGCAAAGTACAAAGTTCGTTTTGGATGGACAAAGTTAGTTGAAATAGACAGTTTTTGCATGAAAACTCATTCCTGGTGGAACTTCATAGCAAAGTACAAAGTTCGTTTTGGATGGACAAAGTTAGTTGAAATAGACAGTTTTTGCATGAAAACTCATTCCTGGTGGAACTTCATAGCAAAGTACAAAGTTCGTTTTGGATGGACAAAGTTAGTTGAAATAGACAGTTTTTGCATGAAAACTCATTCCTGGTGGAACTTCATAGCAAAGTACAAAGTTCGTTTTGGATGGACGAATTAAGTTGAAATAGACAGTTTTTGCATAAAAACTCAGTCCTGGTGGAACTTCATAGCAAAGTACAAAGTTCGTTTTGGATGGATCAATTTAGTTGAAATAGACAGTTTTTGCATGAAAACTCATTCCTGGTGGAACTTCATAGCAAAGTACAAAGTTCGTTTTGGATGGACAAAGTTAGTTGAAATAGACAGTTTTTGAATGAAAACTCATTCCTGGTGGAACTTCATAGCAAAGTACAAAGTTCGTTTTGGATGGATCAATTTAGTTGAAATAGACAGTTTTTGTATGAAAACTCATTCCTGGTGGAACTTCATAGCAAAGTACAAAGTTCGAATCAGATGGACGAATTAAGTTGAAATAGACAGGTTTTGCATGAAAACTCATTCCTGGTGGAACTTCATAGCAAAGTACAAAGTTCGTTTTGGATGGACAAAGTTAGTTGACATAGACAGTTTTTGCATGAAAACTCATTCCTGGTGGAACTTCATAGCAAAGTACAAAGTTCGTTTTGGATGGACAAAGTTAGTTGAAATAGACAGTTTTTGCATGAAAACTCATTCCTGGTGGAACTTCATAGCAAAGTACAAAGTTCGTTTTGGATGGACAAAGTTAGTTGAAATAGACAGTTTTTGCATGAAAACTCATTCCTGGTGGAACTTCATAGCAAAGTACAAAGTTCGTTTTGGATGGATCAATTTAGTTGAAATAGACAGTTTTTGCATGAAAACTCATTCCTGGTGGAACTTCATAGCAAAGTACAAAGTTCGTTTTGGATGGACAAAGTTAGTTGAAATAGACAGTTTTTGCATGAAAACTCATTCCTGGTGGAACTTCATAGCAAAGTACAAAGTTCGTTTTGGATGGACAAAGTTAGTTGAAATAGACAGTTTTTGCATGAAAACTCATTCCTGGTGGAACTTCATAGCAAAGTACAAAGTTCGTTTTGGATGGACAAAGTTAGTTGAAATAGACAGTTTTTGCATGAAAACTCATTCCTGGTGGAACTTCATAGCAAAGTACAAAGTTCGTTTTGGATGGACGAATTAAGTTGAAATAGACAGTATTTGCATAAAAACTCATTCCTGGTGGAACTTCATAGCAAAGTACAAAGTTCGTTTTGGATGGACAAAGTTAGTTGAAATAGACAGTTTTTGCATGAAAACTCATTCCTGGTGGAACTTCATAGCAAAGTACAAAGTTCGTTTTGGATGGACGAATTAAGTTGAAATAGACATTTTTTGCATAAAAACTCATTCCTGGTGGAACTTCATAGCAAAGTACAAAGTTCGTTTTGGATGGATCAATTTAGTTGAAATAGACAGTTTTTGCATGAAAACTCATTCCTGGTGGAACTTCATAGCAAAGTACAAAGTTCGTTTTGGATGGACGAATTAAGTTGAAATAGACAGTTTTTGCATAAAAACTCATTCCTGGTGGAACTTAATAGCAAAGTACAAAGTTCGTTTTGGATGGATCAATTTAGTTGAAATAGACAGTTTTTGCATGAAAACTCATTCCTGGTGGAACTTCATAGCAAAGTACAAAGTTCGTTTTGGATGGACAAAGTTAGTTGAAATAGACAGTTTTTGCATGAAAACTCATTCCTGGTGGAACTTCATAGCAAAGTACAAAGTTCGTTTTGGATGGACAAAGTTAGTTGAAATAGACAGTTTTTGCATAAAAACTCATTCCTGGTGGAACTTAATAGCAAAGTACAAAGTTCGTTTTGGATGGATCAATTTAGTTGAAATAGACAGTTTTTGCATGAAAACTCATTCCTGGTGGAACTTCATAGCAAAGTACAAAGTTCGTTTTGGATGGATCAATTTAGTTGAAATAGACAGTTTTTGCATAAAAACTCATTCCTGGTGGAACTTCATAGCAAAGTACAAAGTTCGTTTTGGATGGACGAATTAAGTTGAAATAGACAGTATTTGCATAAAAACTCATTCCTGGTGGAACTTCATAGCAAAGTACAAAGTTCGTTTTGGATGGATCAATTTAGTTGAAATAGACAGTTTTTGCATGAAAACTCATTCCTGGTGGAACTTCATAGCAAAGTACAAAGTTCGTTTTGGATGGACGAATAAAGTTAAAATAGACAGTTTTTGCATAAAAACTCATTCCTGGTGGAACTTCATAGCAAAGTACAAAGTTCGTTTTGGATGGACAAAGTTAGTTGAAATAGACAGTTTTTGCATGAAAACTCATTCCTGGTGGAACTTCATAGCAAAGTACAAAGTTCGTTTTGGATGGACAAAGTTAGTTGAAATAGACAGTTTTTGCATGAAAACTCATTCCTGGTGGAACTTCATAGCAAAGTACAAAGTTCGTTTTGGATGGATCAATTTAGTTGAAATAGACAGTTTTTGCATGAAAACTCATTCCTGGTGGAACTTCATAGCAAAGTACAAAGTTCGTTTTGGATGGACAAAGTTAGTTGAAATAGACAGTTTTTGCATGAAAACTCATTCCTGGTGGAACTTCATAGCAAAGTACAAAGTTCGTTTTGGATGGACAAAGTTAGTTGAAATAGACAGTTTTTGCATAAAAACTCATTCCTGGTGGAACTTCATAGCAAAGTACAAAGTTCGTTTTGGATGGACAAAGTTAGTTTAAATAGACAGTTTTTGCATGAAAACTCATTCCTGGTGGAACTTCATAGCAAAGTACAAAGTTCGTATCGGATGGACGAATTAAGTTGAAACAGACAGTTTTTGCATGAAAACTCATTCCTGGTGGAACTTCATAGCAAAGTACAAAGTTCGTTTTGGATGGATCAATTTAGTAGAAATAGACAGTTTTTGCATGAAAACTCATTCCTGGTGGAACTTCATAGCAAAGTACAAAGTTCGTTTTGGATGGACAAAGTTAGTTGAAATAGACAGTTTTTGCATGAAAACTCATTCCTGGTGGAACTTCATAGCAAAGTACAAAGTTCGTTTTGGATGGACAAAGTTAGTTGAAATAGACAGTTTTTGCATGAAAACTCATTCCTGGTGGAACTTCATAGCAAAGTACAAAGTTCGTATCGGATGGACGAATTAAGTTGAAACAGACAGTTTTTGCATGAAAACTCATTCCTGGTGGAACTTCATAGCAAAGAACAAAGTTCGTTTTGGATGGATCAATTTAGTTGAAATAGACAGTTTTTGCATGAAAACTCATTCCTGGTGGAACTTCATAGCAAAGTACAAAGTTCGTTTTGGATGTATCAATTTAGTTGAAATAGACAGTTTTTGCATGAAAACTCATTCCTGGTGGAACTTCATAGCAAAGTACAAAGTTCGTTTTGGATGGACGAATTAAGTTAAAATAGACAGTTTTTGCATGAAAACTCATTCCTGGTGGAACTTCATAGCAAAGTACAAAGTTCGTTTTGGATGGACAAAGTTAGTTTAAATAGACAGTTTTTGCATGAAAACTCATTCCTGGTGGAACTTCATAGCAAAGTACAAAGTTCATAACGGATGGACGAATTAAGTTGAAACAGACAGTTTTTGCATGAAAACTCATTCCTGGTGGAACTTCATAGCAAAGTACAAAGTTCGTTTTGGATGGATCAATTTAGTTGAAATAGACAGTTTTTGCATGAAAACTCATTCCTGGTGGAACTTCATAGCAAAGTACAAAGTTCGTTTTGGATGGACGAATTAAGTTAAAATAGACAGTTTTTGCATGAAAACTCAGTCCTGGTGGAACTTCATAGCAAAGTACAAAGTTCGTTTTGGATGGACAAAGTTAGTTGAAATAGACAGTTTTTGCATGAAAACTCATTCCTGGTGGAACTTCATAGCAAAGTACAAAGTTCGTATCGGATGGACGAATTAAGTTGAAACAGACAGTTTTTGCATGAAAACTCATTCCTGGTGGAACTTCATAGCAAAGAACAAAGTTCGTTTTGGATGGATCAATTTAGTTGAAATAGACAGTTTTTGCATGAAAACTCATTCCTGGTGGAACTTCATAGCAAAGTACAAAGTTCGTTTTGGATGGATCAATTTAGTTTAAATAGACAGGTTTTGCATGAAAACTCATTCCTGGTGGAACTTCATAGCAAAGTACAAAGTTCGTTTTGGATGGACGAATTAAGTTAAAATAGACAGTTTTTGCATAAAAACTCAGTCCTGGTGGAACTTCATAGCAAAGTACAAAGTTCGTTTTGGATGGACAAAGTTAGTTGAAATAGACAGTTTTTGCATGAAAACTCATTCCTGGTGGAACTTCATAGCAAAGTACAAAGTTCATAACGGATGGACGAATTAAGTTGAAACAGACAGTTTTTGCATGAAAACTCATTCCTGGTGGAACTTCATAGCAAAGAACAAGGTTCGTTTTGGATGGATCAATTTAGTTGAAATAGACAGTTTTTGCATGAAAACTCATTCCTGGTGGAACTTCATAGCAAAGTACAAAGTTCGTTTTGGATGGATGAATTTAGTTGAAATAGACAGTTTTGCATGAAAACTCATTCCTGGTGGAACTTCATAGCAAAGTACAAAGTTCGTTTTGGATGGACAAAGTTAGTTGAAATAGACAGTTTTTGCATGAAAACTCATTCCTGGTGGAACTTCATAGCAAAGTACAAAGTTCGTTTTGGATGGACAAAGTTAGTTGAAATAGACAGTTTTTGCATGAAAACTCATTCCTGGTGGAACTTCATAGCAAAGAACAAAGTTCGTTTTGGATGGACGAATTAAGTTGAAACAGACAGTTTTTGCATGAAAACTCATTCCTGGTGGAACTTCATAGCAAAGTACAAAGTTCGTTTTGGATGGACAAAGTTAGTTGAAATAGACAGTTTTTGCATGAAAACTCATTCCTGGTGGAACTTCATAGCAAAGTACAAAGTTCGTTTTGGATGGATCAATTTAGTTGAAATAGACAGTTTTTGCATGAAAACTCATTCCTGGTGGAACTTCATAGCAAAATACAAAGTTCGTTTTGGATGGATCAATTTAGTTGAAATAGACAGTTTTTGCATGAAAACTCATTCCTGGTGGAACTTCATAGCAAAGTACAAAGTTCGTTTTGGATGGACAAAGTTAGTTGAAATAGACAGTTTTTGCATGAAAACTCATTCCTGGTGGAACTTCATAGCAAAGTACAAAGTTCGTTTTGGATGGACAAAGTTAGTTGAAATAGACAGTTTTTGCATGAAAACTCATTCCTGGTGGAACTTCATAGCAAAGTACAAAGTTCGTTTTGGATGGACAAAGTTAGTTGAAATAGACAGTTTTTGCATGAAAACTCATTCCTGGTGGAACTTCATAGCAAAGTACAAAGTTCGTTTTGGATGGATCAATTTAGTTGAAATAGACAGTTTTTGCATGAAAACTCATTCCTGGTGGAACTTCATAGCAAAGTACAAAGTTCGTTTTGGATGGACAAAGTTAGTTGAAATAGACAGTTTTTGCATGAAAACTCATTCCTGGTGGAACTTCATAGCAAAGTACAAAGTTCGTTTTGGATGGATCAATTTAGTTGAAATAGACAGTTTTTGCATGAAAACTCATTCCTGGTGGAACTTCATAGCAAAGTACAAAGTTCGAATCAGATGGACGAATTAAGTTGAAATAGACAGTTTTTGCATGAAAACGCATTCCTGGTGGAACTTCATAGCAAAGTACAAAGTTCGTTTTGGATGGACAAAGTTAGTTGAAATAGACAGTTTTTGCATGAAAACTCATTCCTGGTGGAACTTCATAGCAAAGTACAAAGTTCGTTTTGGATGGATCAATTTAGTTGAAATAGACAGTTTTTGCATGAAAACTCATTCCTGGTGGAACTTCATAGCAAAATACAAAGTTCGTTTTGGATGGATCAATTTAGTTGAAATAGACAGTTTTTGCATGAAAACGCATTCCTGGTGGAACTTCATAGCAAAGTACAAAGTTCGTTTTGGATGGATCAATTTAGTTGAAATAGACAGTTTTTGCATGAAAACTCATTCCTGGTGGAACTTCATAGCAAAGTACAAAGTTCGTTTTGGATGGACAAAGTTAGTTGAAATAGACAGTTTTTGCATGACAACTCATTCCTGGTGGAACTTCATAGCAAAGTACAAAGTTCGTTTTGGATGGATCAATTTAGTTGAAATAGACAGTTTTTGCATGAAAACTCATTCCTGGTGGAACTTCATAGCAAAGTACAAAGTTCGTTTTGGATGGATCAATTTAGTTGAAATAGACAGTTTTTGCATGAAAACTCATTCCTGGTGGAACTTCATAGCAAAGTACAAAGTTCGTTTTGGATGGACAAAGTTAGTTGAAATAGACAGTTTTTGCATGAAAACTCATTCCTGGTGGAACTTCATAGCAAAGTACAAAGTTCGTTTTGGATGGATCAATTTAGTTGAAATAGACAGTTTTTGCATGAAAACTCATTCCTGGTGGAACTTCATAGCAAAGTACAAAGTTCGTTTTGGATGGAACAATTTAGTTGAAATAGACAGTTCTTGCATGAAAACTCATTCCTGGTAGAACTTCATAGCAAAGTACAAAGTACGTATCGGATGGACGAATTAAGTTGAAATAGACAGTTTTTGCATGTAAACTCATTCCTGGTGGAACTTCATAGCAAAGTACAAAGTTCGTTTTGGATGGACAAAGTTAGTTGAAATAGACAGTTTTTGCATGAAAACTCATTCCTGGTGGAACTTCATAGCAAAGTACAAAGTTCGTTTTGGATGGATCAATTTAGTTGAAATAGACAGTTTTTGCATGAAAACTCATTCCTGGTGGAACTTCATAGCAAAGAACAAAGTTCGTTTTGGATGGATCAATTTAGTTGAAATAGACAGTTTTTGCATGAAAACTCATTCCTGGTGGAACTTCATAGCAAAGTACAAAGTTCGTTTTGGATGGATCAATTTAGTTGAAATAGACAGTTTTTGCATGTAAACTCATTCCTGGTGGAACTTCATAGCAAAGTACAAAGTTCGTTTTGGATGGACAAAGTTAGTTGAAATAGACAGTTTTTGCATGAAAACTCATTCCTGGTGGAACTTCATAGCAAAGTACAAAGTTCGTTTTGGATGGACAAAGTTAGTTGAAATAGACAGTTTTTGCATAAAAACTCATTCCTGGTGGAACTTCATAGCAAAGTACAAAGTTCGTTTTGGATGGACAAAGTTAGTTGAAATAGACAGTTCTTGCATGAAAACTCATTCCTGGTAGAACTTCATAGCAAAGTACAAAGTTCGTATCGGATAGACGAATTAAGTTGAAATAGACAGTTTTTGCATGAAAACTCATTCCTGGTAGAACTTCATAGCAAAGAACAAAGTTCGTTTTGGATGGATCAATTTAGTTGAAATAGACAGTTTTTGCATGAAAACTCATTCCTGGTGGAACTTCATAGCAAAATACAAAGTTCGTTTTGGATGGATCAATTTAGTTGAAATAGACAGTTTTTGCATGAAAACTCATTCCTGGTGGAACTTCATAGCAAAGTACAAAGTTCGTTTTGGATGGACAAAGTTAGTTGAAATAGACAGTTTTTGCATGGTAACACATTCCTGGTGGAACTTCATAGCAAAGTACAAAGTTCGTTTTGGATGGATCAATTTAGTTGAAATAGACAGTTTTTGCATGAAAACTCATTCCTGGTGGAACTTCATAGCAAAGTACAAAGTTCGTTTTGGATGGACAAAGTTAGTTGAAATAGACAGTTCTTGCATGACTCATTCCTGGTAGAACTTCATAGCAAAGTACAAAGTTCGTATCGGATGGACGAATTAAGTTGAAATAGACAGTTTTTGCATGAAAACTCATTCCTGGTGGAACTTCATAGCAAAGAACAAAGTTCGTTTTGGATGGATCAATTGAGTTGAAATAGACAGTTTTTGCATGAAAACTCATTCCTGGTGGAACTTCATAGCAAAGTACAAAGTTCGTTTTGGATGGATCAATTTAGTTAAAATAGACAGTTTTTGCATGAAAACTCATTCCTGGTGGAACTTCATAGCAAAGTACAAAGTTCGTTTTGGATGGATCAATTTAGTTGAAATAGACAGTTTTTGCATGAAAACTCATTCCTGGTGGAACTTCATAGCAAAGTACAAAGTTCGTTTTGGATGGACAAAGTTAGTTGAAATAGACAGTTCTTGCATGAAAACTCATTCCTGGTAGAACTTCATAGCAAAGTACAAAGTTCGTATCGGATGGACGAATTAAGTTGAAATAGACAGTTTTTGCATGAAAACTCATTCCTGGTGGAACTTCATAGCAAAGAACAAAGTTCGTTTTGGATGGATCAATTTAGTTGAAATAGACAGTTTTTGCATGAAAACTCATTCCTGGTGGAACTTCATAGCAAAGTACAAAGTTCGTTTTGGATGGATCAATTTAGTTGAAATAGACAGTTTTTGCATGAAAACTCATTCCTGGTGGAACTTCATAGCAAAGTACAAAGTTCGTTTTGGATGGACAAAGTTAGTTGAAATAGACAGTTTTTGCATGAAAACTCATTCCTGGTGGAACTTCATAGCAAAGTACAAAGTTCGTTTTGGATGGATCAATTTAGTTGAAATAGACAGTTTTTGCATGAAAACTCATTCCTGGTGGAACTTCATAGCAAAGTACAAAGTTCGTTTTGGATGGACAAAGTTAGTTGAAATAGACAGTTCTTGCATGAAAACTCATTCCTGGTAGAACTTCATAGCAAAGTACAAAGTACGTATCGGATGGACGAATTAAGTTGAAATAGACAGTTTTTGCATGTAAACTCATTCCTGGTGGAACTTCATAGCAAAGTACAAGGTCGTTTTGGATGGACAAAGTTAGTTGAAATAGACAGTTTTTGCATGAAAACTCATTCCTGGTGGAACTTCATAGCAAAGTACAAAGTTCGTTTTGGATGGATCAATTTAGTTGAAATAGACAGTTTTTGCATGAAAACTCATTCCTGGTGGAACTTCATAGCAAAGTACAAAGTTCGTTTTGGATGGACAAAGTTAGTTGAAATAGACAGTTCTTGCATGAAAACTCATTCCTGGTAGAACTTCATAGCAAAGTACAAAGTACGTATCGGATGGACGAATTAAGTTGAAATAGACAGTTTATGCATGAAAACTCATTCCTGGTGGAACTTCATAGCAAAGTACAAAGTTCGTTTTGGATGGACAAAGTTAGTTGAAATAGACAGTTTTTGCATGAAAACTCATTCCTGGTGGAACTTCATAGCAAAGTACAAAGTTCGTTTTGGATGGATCAATTTAGTTGAAATAGACAGTTTTTGCATGTAAACTCATTCCTGGTGGAACTTCATAGCAAAGTACAAAGTTCGTTTTGGATGGACAAAGTTAGTTGAAATAGACAGTTTTTGCATAAAAACTCATTCCTGGTGGAACTTTATAGCAAAGTACAAAGTTCGTTTTGGATGGACAAAGTTAGTTGAAATAGACAGTTCTTGCATGAAAACTCATTCCTGGTAGAACTTCATAGCAAAGTACAAAGTTCGTATCGGATGGACGAATTAAGTTGAAATAGACAGTTTTTGCATGAAAACTCATTCCTGGTAGAACTTCATAGCAAAGAACAAAGTTCGTTTTGGATGGATCAATTTAGTTGAAATAGACAGTTTTTGCATGAAAACTCATTCCTGGTGGAACTTCATAGCAAAGTACAAAGTTCATTTTGGATGGATCAATTTAGTTGAAATAGACAGTTTTTGCATGAAAACTCATTCCTGGTGGAACTTCATAGCAAAGTACAAAGTTCGTTTTGGATGGACAAAATTAGTTGAAATAGACAGTTTTTGCATGAAAACTCATTCCTGGTGGAACTTCATAGCAAAGTACAAAGTTCGTTTTGGATGGATCAATTTAGTTGAAATAGACAGTTTTTGCATGAAAACTCATTCCTGGTGGAACTTCATAGCAAAGTACAAAGTTCGTTTTGGATGGACAAAGTTAGTTGAAATAGACAGTTTTTGCATGAAAACTCATTCCTGGTGGAACTTCATAGCAAAGAACAAAGTTCGTTTTGGATGGACAAAGTTAGTTGAAATAGAGAGTTTTTGCATGAAAACTCATTCCTGGTGGAACTTCATAGCAAAGTACAAAGTTCGTTTTGGATGGATCAATTTAGTTGAAATAGACAGTTTTTGCATGAAAACTCATTCCTGGTGGAACTTCATAGCAAAGTACAAAGTTCGTTTTGGATGGATCAATTTAGTTGAAATAGACAGTTTTTGCATGAAAACTCATTCCTGGTGGAACTTCATAGCAAAGTACAAAGTTCGTTTTGGATGGACAAAGTTAGTTGAAATAGACAGTTTTTGCATGAAAACTCATTCCTGGTGGAACTTCATAGCAAAGTACAAAGTTCGTTTTGGATGGACAAAGTTAGTTGAAATAGACAGTTTTTGCATGAAAACTCATTCCTGGTGGAACTTCATAGCAAAGTACAAAGTTCGTTTTGGATGGATCAATTTAGTTGAAATAGACAGTTTTTGCATGAAAACTCATTCCTGGTGGAACTTCATAGCAAAGTACAAAGTTCGTTTTGGATGGATCAATTTAGTTGAAATAGACAGTTCTTGCATGAAAACTCATTCCTGGTAGAACTTCATAGCAAAGTACAAAGTTCGTATCGGATGGACGAATTAAGTTGAAATAGACAGTTTTTGCATGAAAACTCATTCCTGGTGGAACTTCATAGCAAAGAACAAAGTTCGTTTTGGATGGATCAATTTAGTTGAAATAGACAGTTTTTGCATGAAAACTCATTCCTGGTGGAACTTCATAGCAAAGTACAAAGTTCGTTTTGGATGGATCAATTTAGTTGAAATAGACAGTTTTTGCATGAAAACTCATTCCTGGTGGAACTTCATAGCAAAGAACAAAGTTCGTTTTGGATGGACAAAGTTAGTTGAAATAGACAGTTTTTGCATGAAAACTCATTCCTGGTGGAACTTCATAGCAAAGTACAAAGTTCGTTTTGGATGGATCAATTTAGTTGAAATAGACAGTTTTTGCATGAAAACTCATTCCTGGTGGAACTTCATAGCAAAGTACAAAGTTCGTTTTGGATGGACAAAGTTAGTTGAAATAGACAGTTCTTGCATGAAAACTCATTCCTGGTAGAACTTCATAGCAAAGTACAAAGTACGTATCGGATGGACGAATTAAGTTGAAATAGACAGTTTTTGCATGTAACCTCATTCCTGGTGGAACTTCATAGCAAAGTACAAAGTTCGTTTTGGATGGACAAAGTTAGTTGAAATAGACAGTTTTTGCATGAAAACTCATTCCTGGTGGAACTTCATAGCAAAGTACAAAGTTCGTTTTGGATGGATCAATTTAGTTGAAATAGACAGTTTTTGCATGTAAACTCATTCCTGGTGGAACTTCATAGCAAAGTACAAAGTTCGTTTTGGATGGACAAAGTTAGTTGAAATAGACAGTTTTTGCATGAAAACTCATTCCTGGTGGAACTTCATAGCAAAGTACAAAGTTCGTTTTGGATGGACAAAGTTAGTTGAAATAGACAGTTTTTGCATGAAAACTCATTCCTGGTGGAACTTCATAGCAAAGTACAAAGTTCGTTTTGGATGGATCAATTTAGTTGAAATAGACAGTTCTTGCATGAAAACTCATTCCTGGTAGAACTTCATAGCAAAGTACAAAGTTCGTATCGGATGGACGAATTAAGTTGAAATAGACAGTTTTTGCATGAAAACTCATTCCTGGTGGAACTTCATAGCAAAGAACAAAGTTCGTTTTGGATGGATCAATTTAGTTGAAATAGACAGTTTTTGCATAAAAACTCATTCCTGGTGGAACTTCATAGCAAAGTACAAAGTTCGTTTTGGATGGATCAATTTAGTTGAAATAGACAGTTTTTGCATGTAAACTCATTCCTGGTGGAACTTCATAGCAAAGTACAAAGTTCGTTTTGGATGGACAAAGTTAGTTGAAATAGACAGTTTTTGCATGAAAACTCATTCCTGGTGGAACTTCATAGCAAAGTACAAAGTTCGTTTTGGATGGACAAAGTTAGTTGAAATAGACAGTTTTTGCATAAAAACTCATTCCTGGTGGAACTTCATAGCAAAGTACAAAGTTCGTTTTGGATGGACAAAGTTAGTTGAAATAGACAGTTCTTGCATGAAAACTCATTCCTGGTAGAACTTCATAGCAAAGTACAAAGTTCGTATCGGATGGACGAATTAAGTTGAAATAGACAGTTTTTGCATGAAAACTCATTCCTGGTAGAACTTCATAGCAAAGAACAAAGTTCGTTTTGGATGGATCAATTTAGTTGAAATAGACAGTTTTTGCATGAAAACTCATTCCTGGTGGAACTTCATAGCAAAGTACAAAGTTCGTTTTGGATGGATCAATTTAGTTGAAATAGACAGTTTTTGCATGAAAACTCATTCCTGGTGGAACTTCATAGCAAAGTACAAAGTTCGTTTTGGATGGACAAAATTAGTTGAAATAGACAGTTTTTGCATGTAAACTCATTCCTGGTGGAACTTCATAGCAAAGTACAAAGTTCGTTTTGGATGGACAAAGTTAGTTGAAATAGACAGTTCTTGCATGAAAACTCATTCCTGGTAGAACTTCATAGCAAAGTACAAAGTTCGTATCGGATGGACGAATTAAGTTGAAATAGACAGTTTTTGCATGAAAACTCATTCCTGGTAGAACTTCATAGCAAAGAACAAAGTTCGTTTTGGATGGATCAATTTAGTTGAAATAGACAGTTTTTGCATGAAAACTCATTCCTGGTGGAACTTCATAGCAAAGTACAAAGTTCGTTTTGGATGGATCAATTTAGTTGAAATAGACAGTTTTTGCATGAAAACTCATTCCTGGTGGAACTTCATAGCAAAGTACAAAGTTCGTTTTGGATGGACAAAGTTAGTTGAAATAGACAGTTTTTGCATGAAAACTCATTCCTGGTGGAACTTCATAGCAAAGTACAAAGTTCGTTTTGGATGGACAAAGTTAGTTGAAATAGACAGTTTTTGCATGAAAACTCATTCCTGGTGGAACTTCATAGCAAAGTACAAAGTTCGTTTTGGATGGATCAATTTAGTTGAAATAGACAGTTTTTGCATGAAAACTCATTCCTGGTGGAACTTCATAGCAAAGTACAAAGTTCGTTTTGGATGGACAAAGTTAGTTGAAATAGACAGTTTTTGCATGAAAACTCATTCCTGGTGGAACTTCATAGCAAAGTACAAAGTTCGTTTTGGATGGATCAATTTAGTTGAAATAGACAGTTTTTGCATGAAAACTCATTCCTGGTGGAACTTCATAGCAAAGTACAAAGTTCGTTTTGGATGGACAAAATTAGTTGAAATAGACAGTTTTTGCATGTAAACTCATTCCTGGTGGAACTTCATAGCAAAGTACAAAGTTCGTTTTGGATGGACAAAGTTAGTTGAAATAGACAGTTCTTGCATGAAAACTCATTCCTGGTAGAACTTCATAGCAAAGTACAAAGTTCGTATCGGATGGACGAATTAAGTTGAAATAGACAGTTTTTGCATGAAAACTCATTCCTGGTAGAACTTCATAGCAAAGAACAAAGTTCGTTTTGGATGGATCAATTTAGTTGAAATAGACAGTTTTTGCATGAAAACTCATTCCTGGTGGAACTTCATAGCAAAGTACAAAGTTCGTTTTGGATGGATCAATTTAGTTGAAATAGACAGTTTTTGCATGAAAACTCATTCCTGGTGGAACTTCATAGCAAAGTACAAAGTTCGTTTTGGATGGACAAAGTTAGTTGAAATAGACAGTTCTTGCATGAAAACTCATTCCTGGTAGAACTTCATAGCAAAGTACAAAGTTCGTATCGGATGGACGAATTAAGTTGAAATAGACAGTTTTTGCATGAAAACTCATTCCTGGTAGAACTTCATAGCAAAGAACAAAGTTCGTTTTGGATGGATCAATTTAGTTGAAATAGACAGTTTTTGCATGAAAACTCATTCCTGGTGGAACTTCATAGCAAAGTACAAAGTTCGTTTTGGATGGATCAATTTAGTTGAAATAGACAGTTTTTGCATGAAAACTCATTCCTGGTGGAACTTCATAGCAAAGTACAAAGTTCGTTTTGGATGGACAAAGTTAGTTGAAATAGACAGTTTTTGCATGAAAACTCATTCCTGGTGGAACTTCATAGCAAAGAACAAAGTTCGTTTTGGATGGACAAAGTTAGTTGAAATAGACAGTTTTTGCATGAAAACTCATTCCTGGTGGAACTTCATAGCAAAGTACAAAGTTCGTTTTGGATGGATCAATTTAGTTGAAATAGACAGTTTTTGCATGAAAACTCATTCCTGGTGGAACTTCATAGCAAAGTACAAAGTTCGTTTTGGATGGACAAAGTTAGTTGAAATAGACAGTTTTTGCATGAAAACTCATTCCTGGTGGAACTTCATAGCAAAGTACAAAGTTCGTTTTGGATGGATCAATTTAGTTGAAATAGACAGTTTTTGCATGAAAACTCATTCCTGGTGGAACTTCATAGCAAAGAACAAAGTTCGTTTTGGATGGATCAATTTAGTTGAAATAGACAGTTTTTGCATGAAAACTCATTCCTGGTGGAACTTCATAGCAAAGTACAAAGTTCGTTTTGGATGGATCAATTTAGTTGAAATAGACAGTTTTTGCATGAAAACTCATTCCTGGTGGAACTTCATAGCAAAGTACAAAGTTCGTTTTGGATGGACAAAATTAGTTGAAATAGACAGTTTTTGCATGTAAACTCATTCCTGGTGGAACTTCATAGCAAAGTACAAAGTTCGTTTTGGATGGACAAAGTTAGTTGAAATAGACAGTTCTTGCATGAAAACTCATTCCTGGTAGAACTTCATAGCAAAGTACAAAGTTCGTATCGGATGGACGAATTAAGTTGAAATAGACAGTTTTTGCATGAAAACTCATTCCTGGTAGAACTTCATAGCAAAGAACAAAGTTCGTTTTGGATGGATCAATTTAGTTGAAATAGACAGTTTTTGCATGAAAACTCATTCCTGGTGGAACTTCATAGCAAAGTACAAAGTTCGTTTTGGATGGATCAATTTAGTTGAAATAGACAGTTTTTGCATGAAAACTCATTCCTGGTGGAACTTCATAGCAAAGTACAAAGTTCGTTTTGGATGGACAAAGTTAGTTGAAATAGACAGTTTTTGCATGAAAACTCATTCCTGGTGGAACTTCATAGCAAAGAACAAAGTTCGTTTTGGATGGACAAAGTTAGTTGAAATAGACAGTTTTTGCATGAAAACTCATTCCTGGTGGAACTTCATAGCAAAGTACAAAGTTCGTTTTGGATGGATCAATTTAGTTGAAATAGACAGTTTTTGCATGAAAACTCATTCCTGGTGGAACTTCATAGCAAAGTACAAAGTTCGTTTTGGATGGACAAAGTTAGTTGAAATAGACAGTTTTTGCATGAAAACTCATTCCTGGTGGAACTTCATAGCAAAGTACAAAGTTCGTTTTGGATGGATCAATTTAGTTGAAATAGACAGTTTTTGCATGAAAACTCATTCCTGGTGGAACTTCATAGCAAAGAACAAAGTTCGTTTTGGATGGATCAATTTAGTTGAAATAGACAGTTTTTGCATGAAAACTCATTCCTGGTGGAACTTCATAGCAAAGTACAAAGTTCGTTTTGGATGGATCAATTTAGTTGAAATAGACAGTTTTTGCATGAAAACTCATTCCTGGTGGAACTTCATAGCAAAGTACAAAGTTCGTTTTGGATGGATCAATTTAGTTGAAATAGACAGTTTTTGCATGAAAACTCATTCCTGGTGGAACTTCATAGCAAAGTACAAAGTTCGTTTTGGATGGACAAAGTTAGTTGAAATAGACAGTTTTTGCATGAAAACTCATTCCTGGTGGAACTTCATAGCAAAGTACAAAGTTCGTTTTGGATGGATCAATTTAGTTGAAATAGACAGTTTTTGCATGAAAACTCATTCCTGGTGGAACTTCATAGCGAAGTACAAAGTTCGTTTTGGATGGATCAATTTAGTTGAAATAGACAGTTTTTGCATGAAAACTCATTCCTGGTGGAACTTCATAGCAAAGAACAAAGTTCGTTTTGGATGGACAAAGTTAGTTGAAATAGACAGTTTTTGCATGAAAACTCATTCCTGGTGGAACTTCATAGCAAAGTACAAAGTTCGTTTTGGATGGATCAATTTAGTTGAAATAGACAGTTTTTGCATAAAAACTCATTCCTGGTGGAACTTCATAGCAAAGTACAAAGTTCGTTTTGGATGGATCAATTTAGTTGAAATAGACAGTTTTTGCATGAAAACTCATTCCTGGTGGAACTTCATAGCAAAGTACAAAGTTCGTTTTGGATGGATCAATTTAGTTGAAATAGACAGTTTTTGCATGAAAACTCATTCCTGGTGGAACTTCATAGCAAAGTACAAAGTTCGTTTTGGATGGATCAATTTAGTTGAAATAGACAGTTTTTGCATGAAAACTCATTCCTGGTGGAACTTCATAGCAAAGTACAAAGTTCGTTTTGGATGGATCAATTTAGTTGAAATAGACAGTTTTTGCATGAAAACTCATTCCTGGTGGAACTTCATAGCAAAGAACAAAGTTCGTTTTGGATGGATCAATTTAGTTGAAATAGACAGTTTTTGCATGAAAACTCATTCCTGGTGGAACTTCATAGCAAAGTACAAAGTTCGTTTTGGATGGATCAATTTAGTTGAAATAGACAGTTTTTGCATGAAAACTCATTCCTGGTGGAACTTCATAGCAAAGAACAAAGTTCGTTTTGGATGGATCAATTTAGTTGAAATAGACAGTTTTTGCATGAAAACTCATTCCTGGTGGAACTTCATAGCAAAGTACAAAGTTCGTTTTGGATGGACAAAGTTAGTTGAAATAGACAGTTTTTGCATGAAAACTCATTCCTGGTGGAACTTCATAGCAAAGTACAAAGTTCGTTTTGGATGGACAAAGTTAGTTGAAATAGACAGTTTTTGCATAAAAACTCATTCCTGGTGGAACTTCATAGCAAAGTACAAAGTTCGTTTTGGATGGACAAAGTTAGTTGAAATAGACAGTTTTTGCATGAAAACTCATTCCTGGTGGAACTTCATAGCAAAGTACAAAGTTCGTTTTGGATGGATCAATTTAGTTGAAATAGACAGTTTTTGCATGAAAACTCATTCCTGGTGGAACTTCATAGCAAAGTACAAAGTTCGTTTTGGATGGATCAATTTAGTTGAAATAGACAGTTTTTGCATGAAAACTCATTCCTGGTGGAACTTCATAGCAAAGTACAAAGTTCGTTTTGGATGGATCAATTTAGTTGAAATAGACAGTTTTTGCATGAAAACTCATTCCTGGTGGAACTTCATAGCAAAGAACAAAGTTCGTTTTGGATGGATCAATTTAGTTGAAATAGACAGTTTTTGCATGAAAACTCATTCCTGGTGGAACTTCATAGCAAAGTACAAAGTTCGTTTTGGATGGATCAATTTAGTTGAAATAGACAGTTTTTGCATGTAAACTCATTCCTGGTGGAACTTCATAGCAAAGTACAAAGTTCGTTTTGGATGGACAAAGTTAGTTGAAATAGACAGTTTTTGCATAAAAACTCATTCCTGGTGGAACTTCATAGCAAAGTACAAAGTTCGTTTTGGATGGACAAAGTTAGTTGAAATAGACAGTTTTTGCATAAAAACTCATTCCTGGTGGAACTTCATAGCAAAGTACAAAGTTCGTTTTGGATGGACAAAGTTAGTTGAAATAGACAGTTTTTGCATGAAAACTCATTCCTGGTGGAACTTCATAGCAAAGTACAAAGTTCGTTTTGGATGGACAAAGTTAGTTGAAATAGACAGTTTTTGCATGAAAACTCATTCCTGGTGGAACTTCATAGCAAAGTACAAAGTTCGTTTTGGATGGACAAAGTTAGTTGAAATAGACAGTTTTTGCATAAAAACTCATTCCTGGTGGAACTTCATAGCAAAGTACAAAGTTCGTTTTGGATGGACAAAGTTAGTTGAAATAGACAGTTTTTGCATGAAAACTCATTCCTGGTAGAACTTCATAGCAAAGAACAAAGTTCGTTTTGGATGGATCAATTTAGTTGAAATAGACAGTTTTTGCATGAAAACTCATTCCTGGTGGAACTTCATAGCAAAATACAAAGTTCGTTTTGGATGGATCAATTTAGTTGAAATAGACAGTTTTTGCATGAAAACTCATTCCTGGTGGAACTTCATAGCAAAGTACAAAGTTCGTTTTGGATGGACAAAGTTAGTTGAAATAGACAGTTCTTGCATGACTCATTCCTGGTAGAACTTCATAGCAAAGTACAAAGTTCGTATCGGATGGACGAATTAAGTTGAAATAGACAGTTTTTGCATGAAAACTCATTCCTGGTGGAACTTCATAGCAAAGAACAAAGTTCGTTTTGGATGGATCAATTTAGTTGAAATAGACAGTTTTTGCATGAAAACTCATTCCTGGTGGAACTTCATAGCAAAGTACAAAGTTCGTTTTGGATGGATCAATTTAGTTAAAATAGACAGTTTTTGCATGAAAACTCATTCCTGGTGGAACTTCATAGCAAAGTACAAAGTTCGTTTTGGATGGACAAAGTTAGTTGAAATAGACAGTTTTTGCATGAAAACTCATTCCTGGTGGAACTTCATAGCAAAGAACAAAGTTCGTTTTGGATGGATCAATTTAGTTGAAATAGACAGTTTTTGCATGAAAACTCATTCCTGGTGGAACTTCATAGCAAAGTACAAAGTTCGTTTTGGATGGACAAAGTTAGTTGAAATAGACAGTTTTTGCATGAAAACTCATTCCTGGTGGAACTTCATAGCAAAGTACAAAGTTCGTTTTGGATGGATCAATTTAGTTGAAATAGACAGTTTTTGCATGAAAACTCATTCCTGGTGGAACTTCATAGCAAAGTACAAAGTTCGTTTTGGATGGATCAATTTAGTTGAAATAGACAGTTCTTGCATGAAAACTCATTCCTGGTAGAACTTCATAGCAAAGTACAAAGTTCGTATCGGATGGACGAATTAAGTTGAAATAGACAGTTTTTGCATGAAAACTCATTCCTGGTGGAACTTCATAGCAAAGAACAAAGTTCGTTTTGGATGGATCAATTTAGTTGAAATAGACAGTTTTTGCATGAAAACTCATTCCTGGTGGAACTTCATAGCAAAGTACAAAGTTCGTTTTGGATGGATCAATTTAGTTGAAATAGACAGTTTTTGCATGAAAACTCATTCCTGGTGGAACTTCATAGCAAAGTACAAAGTTCGTTTTGGATGGACAAAGTTAGTTGAAATAGACAGTTTTTGCATGAAAACTCATTCCTGGTGGAACTTCATAGCAAAGTACAAAGTTCGTTTTGGATGGATCAATTTAGTTGAAATAGACAGTTTTTGCATGAAAACTCATTCCTGGTGGAACTTCATAGCAAAGTACAAAGTTCGTTTTGGATGGACAAAGTTAGTTGAAATAGACAGTTCTTGCATGAAAACTCATTCCTGGTAGAACTTCATAGCAAAGTACAAAGTACGTATCGGATGGACGAATTAAGTTGAAATAGACAGTTTTTGCATGTAAACTCATTCCTGGTGGAACTTCATAGCAAAGTACAAAGTTCGTTTTGGATGGACAAAGTTAGTTGAAATAGACAGTTTTTGCATGAAAACTCATTCCTGGTGGAACTTCATAGCAAAGTACAAAGTTCGTTTTGGATGGATCAATTTAGTTGAAATAGACAGTTTTTGCATGAAAACTCATTCCTGGTGGAACTTCATAGCAAAGAACAAAGTTCGTTTTGGATGGATCAATTTAGTTGAAATAGACAGTTTTTGCATGTAAACTCATTCCTGGTGGAACTTCATAGCAAAGTACAAAGTTCGTTTTGGATGGACAAAGTTAGTTGAAATAGACAGTTTTTGCATGAAAACTCATTCCTGGTGGAACTTCATAGCAAAGTACAAAGTTCGTTTTGGATGGACAAAGTTAGTTGAAATAGACAGTTTTTGCATAAAAACTCATTCCTGGTGGAACTTCATAGCAAAGTACAAAGTTCGTTTTGGATGGACAAAGTTAGTTGAAATAGACAGTTCTTGCATGAAAACTCATTCCTGGTAGAACTTCATAGCAAAGTACAAAGTTCGTATCGGATGGACGAATTAAGTTGAAATAGACAGTTTTTGCATGAAAACTCATTCCTGGTGGAACTTCATAGCAAAGAACAAAGTTCGTTTTGGATGGATCAATTTAGTTGAAATAGACAGTTTTTGCATGAAAACTCATTCCTGGTGGAACTTCATAGCAAAGTACAAAGTTCGTTTTGGATGGATCAATTTAGTTGAAATAGACAGTTTTTGCATGAAAACTCATTCCTGGTGGAACTTCATAGCAAAGTACAAAGTTCGTTTTGGATGGACAAAGTTAGTTGAAATAGACAGTTTTTGCATGAAAACTCATTCCTGGTGGAACTTCATAGCAAAGTACAAAGTTCGTTTTGGATGGACAAAGTTAGTTGAAATAGACAGTTTTTGCATGAAAACTCATTCCTGGTGGAACTTCATAGCAAAGTACAAAGTTCGTTTTGGATGGACAAAGTTAGTTGAAATAGACAGTTTTTGCATAAAAACTCATTCCTGGTGGAACTTCATAGCAAAGTACAAAGTTCGTTTTGGATGGACAAAGTTAGTTGAAATAGACAGTTCTTGCATGAAAACTCATTCCTGGTAGAACTTCATAGCAAAGTACAAAGTTCGTATCGGATGGACGAATTAAGTTGAAATAGACAGTTTTTGCATGAAAACTCATTCCTGGTGGAACTTCATAGCAAAGAACAAAGTTCGTTTTGGATGGATCAATTTAGTTGAAATAGACAGTTTTTGCATGAAAACTCATTCCTGGTGGAACTTCATAGCAAAGTACAAAGTTCGTTTTGGATGGATCAATTTAGTTGAAATAGACAGTTTTTGCATGAAAACTCATTCCTGGTGGAACTTCATAGCAAAGTACAAAGTTCGTTTTGGATGGACAAAGTTAGTTGAAATAGACAGTTTTTGCATAAAAACTCATTCCTGGTGGAACTTCATAGCAAAGTACAAAGTTCGTTTTGGATGGACAAAGTTAGTTGAAATAGACAGTTTTTGCATGAAAACTCATTCCTGGTGGAACTTCATAGCAAAGTACAAAGTTCGTTTTGGATGGATCAATTTAGTTGAAATAGACAGTTTTTGCATGAAAACTCATTCCTGGTGGAACTTCATAGCAAAGTACAAAGTTCGTTTTGGATGGACAAAGTTAGTTGAAATAGACAGTTTTTGCATGAAAACTCATTCCTGGTGGAACTTCATAGCAAAGTACAAAGTTCGTTTTGGATGGATCAATTTAGTTGAAATAGACAGTTTTTGCATGAAAACTCATTCCTGGTGGAACTTCATAGCAAAGAACAAAGTTCGTTTTGGATGGATCAATTTAGTTGAAATAGACAGTTTTTGCATGAAAACTCATTCCTGGTGGAACTTCATAGCAAAGTACAAAGTTCGTTTTGGATGGATCAATTTAGTTGAAATAGACAGTTTTTGCATGAAAACTCATTCCTGGTGGAACTTCATAGCAAAGAACAAAGTTCGTTTTGGATGGATCAATTTAGTTGAAATAGACAGTTTTTGCATGAAAACTCATTCCTGGTGGAACTTCATAGCAAAGTACAAAGTTCGTTTTGGATGGACAAAGTTAGTTGAAATAGACAGTTTTTGCATAAAAACTCATTCCTGGTGGAACTTCATAGCAAAGTACAAAGTTCGTTTTGGATGGACAAAGTTAGTTGAAATAGACAGTTTTTGCATGAAAACTCATTCCTGGTAGAACTTCATAGCAAAGTACAAAGTTCGTATCGGATGGACGAATTAAGTTGAAATAGACAGTTTTTGCATGAAAACTCATTCCTGGTGGAACTTCATAGCAAAGAACAAAGTTCGTTTTGGATGGACAAAGTTAGTTGAAATAGACAGTTTTTGCATGAAAACTCATTCCTGGTGGAACTTCATAGCAAAGTACAAAGTTCGTTTTGGATGGATCAATTTAGTTGAAATAGACAGTTTTTGCATGAAAACTCATTCCTGGTGGAACTTCATAGCAAAGAACAAAGTTCGTTTTGGATGGATCAATTTAGTTGAAATAGACAGTTTTTGCATGAAAACTCATTCCTGGTGGAACTTCATAGCAAAGTACAAAGTTCGTTTTGGATGGACAAAGTTAGTTGAAATAGACAGTTTTTGCATAAAAACTCATTCCTGGTGGAACTTCATAGCAAAGTACAAAGTTCGTTTTGGATGGACAAAGTTAGTTGAAATAGACAGTTTTTGCATGAAAACTCATTCCTGGTAGAACTTCATAGCAAAGTACAAAGTTCGTATCGGATGGACGAATTAAGTTGAAATAGACAGTTTTTGCATGAAAACTAATTCCTGGTGGAACTTCATAGCAAAGAACAAAGTTCGTTTTGGATGGACAAAATTAGTTGAAATAGACAGTTTTTGCATGAAAACTCATTCCTGGTAGAACTTCATAGCAAAGTACAAAGTTCGTATCGGATGGACGAATTAAGTTGAAATAGACAGTTTTTGCATGAAAACTAATTCCTGGTGGAACTTCATAGCAAAGTACAAAGTTCGTATCGGATGGACAAAGTTAGTTGAAATAGACAGTTCTTGCATGAAAACTCATTCCTGGTAGAACTTCATAGCAAAGAACAAAGTTCGTTTTGGATGGACAAAGTTAGTTGAAATAGACAGTTTTTGCATAAAAACTCATTCCTGGTGGAACTTCATAGCAAAGTACAAAGTTCGTTTTGGATGGACAAAGTTAGTTGAAATAGACAGTTCTTGCATGAAAACTCATTCCTGGTAGAACTTCATAGCAAAGTACAAAGTTCGTATCGGATGGACGAATTAAGTTGAAATAGACAGTTTTTGCATGAAAACTAATTCCTGGTGGAACTTCATAGCAAAGTACAAAGTTCGTATCGGATGGACAAAGTTAGTTGAAATAGACAGTTCTTGCATGAAAACTCATTCCTGGTAGAACTTCATAGCAAAGAACAAAGTTCGTTTTGGATGGACAAAGTTAGTTGAAATAGACAGTTTTTGCATGAAAACTCATTCCTGGTGGAACTTCATAGCAAAGAACAAAGTTCGTTTTGGATGGACAAAGTTAGTTAAAATAGACAGTTTTTGCATGAAAACTCATTCCTGGTGGAACTTCATAGCAAAGTACAAAGTTCGTTTTGGATGGATCAATTTAGTTGAAATAGACAGTTTTTGCATGAAAACTCATTCCTGGTGGAACTTCATAGCAAAGTACAAAGTTCGTTTTGGATGGACAAAGTTAGTTGAAATAGACAGTTTTTGCATGAAAACTCATTCCTGGTGGAACTTCATAGCAAAGTACAAAGTTCGTTTTGGATGGATCAATTTAGTTGAAATAGACAGTTTTTGCATGAAAACTCATTCCTGGTGGAACTTCATAGCAAAGTACAAAGTTCGTTTTGGATGGACAAAGTTAGTTGAAATAGACAGTTCTTGCATGAAAACTCATTCCTGGTAGAACTTCATAGCAAAGTACAAAGTACGTATCGGATGGACGAATTAAGTTGAAATAGACAGTTTTTGCATGTAAACTCATTCCTGGTGGAACTTCATAGCAAAGTACAAAGTTCGTTTTGGATGGACAAAGTTAGTTGAAATAGACAGTTTTTGCATGAAAACTCATTCCTGGTGGAACTTCATAGCAAAGTACAAAGTTCGTTTTGGATGGATCAATTTAGTTGAAATAGACAGTTTTTGCATGAAAACTCATTCCTGGTGGAACTTCATAGCAAAGAACAAAGTTCGTTTTGGATGGATCAATTTAGTTGAAATAGACAGTTTTTGCATGAAAACTCATTCCTGGTGGAACTTCATAGCAAAGTACAAAGTTCGTTTTGGATGGATCAATTTAGTTGAAATAGACAGTTTTTGCATGTAAACTCATTCCTGGTGGAACTTCATAGCAAAGTACAAAGTTCGTTTTGGATGGACAAAGTTAGTTGAAATAGACAGTTTTTGCATGAAAACTCATTCCTGGTGGAACTTCATAGCAAAGTACAAAGTTCGTTTTGGATGGACAAAGTTAGTTGAAATAGACAGTTTTTGCATAAAAACTCATTCCTGGTGGAACTTCATAGCAAAGTACAAAGTTCGTTTTGGATGGACAAAGTTAGTTGAAATAGACAGTTCTTGCATGAAAACTCATTCCTGGTAGAACTTCATAGCAAAGTACAAAGTTCGTATCGGATAGACGAATTAAGTTGAAATAGACAGTTTTTGCATGAAAACTCATTCCTGGTAGAACTTCATAGCAAAGAACAAAGTTCGTTTTGGATGGATCAATTTAGTTGAAATAGACAGTTTTTGCATGAAAACTCATTCCTGGTGGAACTTCATAGCAAAGTACAAAGTTCGTTTTGGGTGGATCAATTTAGTTGAAATAGACAGTTTTTGCATGAAAACTCATTCCTGGTGGAACTTCATAGCAAAGTACAAAGTTCGTTTTGGATGGACAAAATTAGTTGAAATAGACAGTTTTTGCATGAAAACTCATTCCTGGTGGAACTTCATAGCAAAGTACAAAGTTCGTTTTGGATGGACAAAGTTAGTTGAAATAGACAGTTTTTGCATGAAAACTCATTCCTGGTGGAACTTCATAGCAAAGTACAAAGTTCGTTTTGGATGGATCAATTTAGTTGAAATAGACAGTTTTTGCATGAAAACTCATTCCTGGTGGAACTTCATAGCAAAGTACAAAGTTCGTTTTGGATGGACAAAGTTAGTTGAAATAGACAGTTCTTGCATGAAAACTCATTCCTGGTAGAACTTCATAGCAAAGTACAAAGTTCGTATCGGATGGACGAATTAAGTTGAAATAGACAGTTTTTGCATGAAAACTCATTCCTGGTGGAACTTCATAGCAAAGAACAAAGTTCGTTTTGGATGGATCAATTTAGTTGAAATAGACAGTTTTTGCATGAAAACTCATTCCTGGTGGAACTTCATAGCAAAGTACAAAGTTCGTTTTGGATGGATCAATTTAGTTGAAATAGACAGTTTTTGCATGAAAACTCATTCCTGGTGGAACTTCATAGCAAAGTACAAAGTTCGTTTTGGATGGATCAATTTAGTTGAAATAGACAGTTCTTGCATGAAAACTCATTCCTGGTAGAACTTCATAGCAAAGTACAAAGTTCGTATCGGATGGACGAATTAAGTTGAAATAGACAGTTTTTGCATGAAAACTCATTCCTGGTGGAACTTCATAGCAAAGAACAAAGTTCGTTTTGGATGGATCAATTTAGTTGAAATAGACAGTTTTTGCATGAAAACTCATTCCTGGTGGAACTTCATAGCAAAGTACAAAGTTCGTTTTGGATGGATCAATTTAGTTGAAATAGACAGTTTTTGCATGAAAACTCATTCCTGGTGGAACTTCATAGCAAAGTACAAAGTTCGTTTTGGATGGATCAATTTAGTTGAAATAGACAGTTTTTGCATGTAAACTCATTCCTGGTGGAACTTCATAGCAAAGTACAAAGTTCGTTTTGGATGGACAAAGTTAGTTGAAATAGACAGTTTTTGCATGAAAACTCATTCCTGGTGGAACTTCATAGCAAAGTACAAAGTTCGTATCGGATGGACGAATTAAGTTGAAATAGACAGTTTTTGCATGAAAACTCATTCCTGGTAGAACTTCATAGCAAAGAACAAAGTTCGTTTTGGATGGATCAATTTAGTTGAAATAGACAGTTTTTGCATGAAAACTCATTCCTGGTGGAACTTCATAGCAAAGTACAAAGTTCGTTTTGGATGGATCAATGTAGTTGAAATAGACAGTTCTTGCATGTAAACTCATTCCTGGTGGAACTTCATAGCAAAGTACAAAGTTCGTTTTGGATGGACAAAATTAGTTGAAAAAGACAGTTTTTGCATGAAAACTCATTCCTGGTGGAACTTCATAGCAAAGTACAAAGTTCGTTTTGGATGGATCAATTTAGTTGAAATAGACAGTTTTTGCATGAAAACTCATTCCTGGTAGAACTTCATAGCAAAGAACAAAGTTCGTTTTGGATGGATCAATTTAGTTGAAATAGACAGTTTTTGCATGAAAACTCATTCCTGGTGGAACTTCATAGCAAAGTACAAAGTTCGTTTTGGATGGATCAATGTAGTTGAAATAGACAGTTCTTGCATGTAAACTCATTCCTGGTGGAACTTCATAGCAAAGTACAAAGTTCGTTTTGGATGGACAAAATTAGTTGAAAAAGACAGTTTTTGCATGAAAACTCATTCCTGGTGGAACTTCATAGCAAAGTACAAAGTTCGTTTTGGATGGATCAATTTAGTTGAAATAGACAGTTTTTGCATGAAAACTCATTCCTGGTGGAACTTCATAGCAAAGTACAAAGTTCGTTTTGGATGGATCAATTTAGTTAAAATAGACAGTTTTTGCATGAAAACTCATTCCTGTTGGAACTTCATAGCAAAGTACAAAGTTCGTTTTGGATGGACAAAGTTAGTTGAAATAGACAGTTTTTGCATGAAAACTCATTCCTGGTGGAACTTCATAGCAAAGTGCAAAGTTCGTTTTGGATGGATCAATTTAGTTGAAATAGACAGTTTTTGCATGAAAACTCATTCCTGTTGGAACTTCATAGCAAAGAACAAAGTTCGTTTTGGATGGATCAATTTAGTTGAAATAGACAGTTTTTGCATGAAAACTCATTCCTGGTGGAACTTCATAGCAAAGTACAAAGTTCGTTTTGGATGGACAAAGTTAGTTGAAATAGACAGTTTTTGCATGAAAACTCATTCCTGGTGGAACTTCATAGCAAAGTGCAAAGTTCGTTTTGGATGGATCAATTTAGTTGAAATAGACAGTTTTTGCATGAAAACTCATTCCTGGTGGAACTTCATAGCAAAGTACAAAGTTCGTTTTGGATGGACGAATTTAGTTGAAATAGACAGTTTTTGCATGAAAACTCATTCCTGGTGGAACTTCATAGCAAAGAACAAAGTTCGTTTTGGATGGATCAATTTAGTTGAAATAGACAGTTTTTGCATGAAAACTCATTCCTGGTGGAACTTCATAGCAAAGTACAAAGTTCGTTTTGGATGGACAAAGTTAGTTGAAATAGACAGTTCTTGCATGAAAACTCATTCCTGGTAGAACTTCATAGCAAAGTACAAAGTTCGTATCGGATGGACGAATTAAGTTGAAATAGACAGTTTTTGCATGAAAACTCATTCCTGGTAGAACTTCATAGCAAAGAACAAAGTTCGTTTTGGATGGATCAATTTAGTTGAAATAGACAGTTTTTGCATGAAAACTCATTCCTGGTGGAACTTCATAGCAAAGTACAAAGTTCGTTTTGGATGGATCAATGTAGTTGAAATAGACAGTTCTTGCATGTAAACTCATTCCTGGTGGAACTTCATAGCAAAGTACAAAGTTCGTTTTGGATGGACAAAATTAGTTGAAAAAGACAGTTTTTGCATGAAAACTCATTCCTGGTGGAACTTCATAGCAAAGTACAAAGTTCGTTTTGGATGGACGAATTAAGTTGAAATAGACAGTTTTTGCATGAAAACTCATTCCTGGTAGAACTTCATAGCAAAGAACAAAGTTCGTTTTGGATGGATCAATTTAGTTGAAATAGACAGTTTTTGCATGAAAACTCATTCCTGGTGGAACTTCATAGCAAAGTACAAAGTTCGTTTTGGATGGATCAATGTAGTTGAAATAGACAGTTCTTGCATGTAAACTCATTCCTGGTGGAACTTCATAGCAAAGTACAAAGTTCGTTTTGGATGGACAAAATTAGTTGAAAAAGACAGTTTTTGCATGAAAACTCATTCCTGGTGGAACTTCATAGCAAAGTACAAAGTTCGTTTTGGATGGATCAATTTAGTTGAAATAGACAGTTTTTGCATGAAAACTCATTCCTGGTGGAACTTCATAGCAAAGTACAAAGTTCGTTTTGGATGGATCAATTTAGTTAAAATAGACAGTTTTTGCATGAAAACTCATTCCTGTTGGAACTTCATAGCAAAGTACAAAGTTCGTTTTGGATGGACAAAGTTAGTTGAAATAGACAGTTTTTGCATGAAAACTCATTCCTGGTGGAACTTCATAGCAAAGTGCAAAGTTCGTTTTGGATGGATCAATTTAGTTGAAATAGACAGTTTTTGCATGAAAACTCATTCCTGTTGGAACTTCATAGCAAAGTACAAAGTTCGTTTTGGATGGACAAAGTTAGTTGAAATAGACAGTTTTTGCATGAAAACTCATTCCTGGTGGAACTTCATAGCAAAGTACAAAGTTCGTTTTGGATGGACGAATTTAGTTGAAATAGACAGTTTTTGCATGAAAACTCATTCCTGGTGGAACTTCATAGCAAAGAACAAAGTTCGTTTTGGATGGATCAATTTAGTTGAAATAGACAGTTTTTGCATGAAAACTCATTCCTGGTGGAACTTCATAGCAAAGTACAAAGTTCGTTTTGGATGGATCAATTTAGTTGAAATAGACAGTTTTTGCATGAAAACTCATTCCTGGTGGAACTTCATAGCAAAGTACAAAGTTCGTTTTGGATGGACAAAGTTAGTTGAAATAGACAGTTCTTGCATGAAAACTCATTCCTGGTAGAACTTCATAGCAAAGTACAAAGTTCGTATCGGATGGACGAATTAAGTTGAAATAGACAGTTTTTGCATGAAAACTCATTCCTGGTAGAACTTCATAGCAAAGAACAAAGTTCGTTTTGGATGGATCAATTTAGTTGAAATAGACAGTTTTTGCATGAAAACTCATTCCTGGTGGAACTTCATAGCAAAGTACAAAGTTCGTTTTGGATGGATCAATGTAGTTGAAATAGACAGTTCTTGCATGTAAACTCATTCCTGGTGGAACTTCATAGCAAAGTACAAAGTTCGTTTTGGATGGACAAAATTAGTTGAAAAAGACAGTTTTTGCATGAAAACTCATTCCTGGTGGAACTTCATAGCAAAGTACAAAGTTCGTTTTGGATGGACAAAGTTAGTTGAAATAGACAGTTTTTGCATGAAAACTCATTCCTGGAGGAACTTCATAGCAAAGTACAAAGTTCGTTTTGGATGGACAAAGTTAGTTGAAATAGACAGTTTTTGCATGAAAACTCATTCCTGGTGGAACTTCATAGCAAAGTACAAAGTTCGTTTTGGATGGACAAAGTTAGTTGAAATAGACAGTTCTTGCATGAAAACTCATTCCTGGTAGAACTTCATAGCAAAGTACAAAGTTCGTATCGGATGGACGAATTAAGTTGAAATAGACAGTTTTTGCATGTAAACTCATTCCTGGTGGAACTTCATAGCAAAGTACAAAATTCGTATCGGATGGATCAATTTAGTTGAAATAGACAGTTTTTGCATGAAAACTCATTCCTGGTGGAACTTCATAGAAAAGTACAAAGTTCGTTTTGGATGGATCAATTAGTTAAAATAGACAGTTTTTGCATGAAAACTCATTCCTGGTGGAACTTCATAGCAAAGTACAAAGTTCGTTTTGGATGGATCAATTTAGTTGAAATAGACAGTTTTTGCATAAAAACTCATTCCTGGTGGAACTTCATAGCAAAGAACAAAGTTCGTTTTGGATGGATCAATTTAGTTGAAATAGACAGTTTTTGCATGAAAACTCATTCCTGGTGGAACTTCATAGCAAAGTACAAAGTTCGTTTTGGATGGACGAATTAAGTTGAAATAGACAGTTTTTGTATGAAAACTCATTCCTGGTGGAACTTTATAGCAAAGTACAAAGTTCGAATCAGATGGACAAATTAAGTTGAAATAGACAGTTTTTGCATGAAAACTCATTTCTGGTGGAACTTCATAGCAAAGTACAAAGTTCGTTTTGGATGGATCAATTTAGTTGAAATAGACAGTTTTTGCATGAAAACTCATTCCTGGTGGAACTTCATAGCAAAGTACAAAGTTCGTTTTGGATGGATCAATTTAGTTGGAATAGACAGTTTTTGCATGAAAACTCATTCCTGGTGGAACTTCATAGCAAAGTACAAAGTTCGTTTTGGATGGATCAATTTAGTTGAAATAGACAGTTTTTGCATGAAAACTCATTCCTGGTGGAACTTCATAGCAAAGTACAAAGTTCGTTTTGGATGGATCAATTAAGTTGAAATAGACAGTTTTTGTATGAAAACTCATTCCTGGTGGAACTTCATAGCAAAGTACAAAGTTCGAATCAGATGGACAAAATAAGTTGGAATAGACAGTTTTTGCATGAAAACTCATTCCTGGTGGAACTTCATAGCAAAGTACAAAGTTCGTTTTGGATGGATCAATTTAGTTGAAATAGACAGTTTTTGCATGAAAACTCATTCCTGGTGGAACTTCATAGCAAAGTACAAAGTTCGTTTTGGATGGACGAATTAAGTTGAAATAGACAGTTTTTGTATGAAAACTCATTCCTGGTGGAACTTCATAGCAAAGTACAAAGTTCGAATCAGATGGACGAATTAAGTTGAAATAGACAGTTTTTGCATGAAAACTCATTTCTGGTGGAACTTCATAGCAAAGTACAAAGTTCGTTTTGGATGGATCAATTTAGTTGAAATAGACAGTTTTTGCATGAAAACTCATTCCTGGTGGAACTTCATAGCAAAGTACAAAGTTCGTTTTGGATGGATCAATTTAGTTGAAATAGACAGTTTTTGCATGAAAACTCATTCCTGGTGGAACTTCATAGCAAAGTACAAAGTTCATTTTGGATGGATCAATTTAGTTGAAATAGACAGTTTTTGCATGAAAACTCATTCCTGGTGGAACTTCATAGCAAAGTACAAAGTTCGTTTTGGATGGACAAAGTTAGTTGAAATAGACAGTTTTTGCATAAAAACTCATTCTTGGTGGAACTTCATAGCAAAGTACAAAGTTCGTTTTGGATGGACAAAGTTAGTTGAAATAGACAGTTTTTGCATAAAACCTCATTCCTGGTGGAACTTCATAGCAAAGTACAAAGTTGTTTTGGATGGATCAATTTAGTTGAAATAGACAGTTTTTGCATGAAAACTCATTCCTGGTGGAACTTCATAGCAAAGTACAAAGTTCGTTTTGGATGGATCAATTTAGTTGAAATAGACAGTTTTTGCATGAAAACTCATTCCTGGTGGAACTTCATAGCAAAGTACAAAGTTCGTTTTGGATGGATCAATTTAGTTGAAATAGACAGTTTTTGCATGAAAACTCATTCCTGGTGGAACTTCATAGCAAAGTACAAAGTTCGTTTTGGATGGACGAATTAAGTTGAAATAGACAGTTTTTGTATGAAAACTCATTCCTGGTGGAACTTCATAGCAAAGTACAAAGTTCGAATCAGATGGACGAATTAAGTTGAAATAGACAGTTTTTGCATGAAAACTCATTCCTGGTGGAACTTCATAGCAAAGTACAAAGTTCGTTTTGGATGGATCAATTTAGTTGAAATAGACAGTTTTTGCATGAAAACTCATTCCTGGTGGAACTTCATAGCAAAGTACAAAGTTCGTTTTGGATGGACAAAGTTAGTTGAAATAGACAGTTTTTGCATGAAAACTCATTCCTGGTGGAACTTCATAGCAAAGTACAAAGTTCGTTTTGGATGGACAAAGTTAGTTGAAATAGACAGTTTTTGCATAAAAACTCATTCCTGGTGGAACTTCATAGCAAAGTACAAAGTTCGTTTTGGATGGATCAATTTAGTTGAAATAGACAGTTTTTGCATGAAAACTCATTCCTGGTGGAACTTCATAGCAAAGTACAAAGTTCGTTTTGGATGGACAAAGTTAGTTGAAATAGACAGTTTTTGCATGAAAACTCATTCCTGGTGGAACTTCATAGCAAAGTACAAAGTTCGTTTTGGATGGACAAAGTTAGTTGAAATAGACAGTTTTTGCATAAAAACTCATTCCTGGTGGAACTTCATAGCAAAGTACAAAGTTCGTTTTGGATGGATCAATTTAGTTGAAATAGACAGTTTTTGCATGAAAACTCATTCCTGGTGGAACTTCATAGCAAAGTACAAAGTTCGTTTTGGATGGACAAAGTTAGTTGAAATAGACAGTTTTTGCATGAAAACTCATTCCTGGTGGAACTTCATAGCAAAGTACAAAGTTCGTTTTGGATGGACAAAGTTAGTTGAAATAGACAGTTTTTGCATAAAAACTCATTCCTGGTGGAACTTCATAGCAAAGTACAAAGTTCGTTTTGGATGGACAAAGTTAGTTGAAATAGACAGTTTTTGCATGAAAACTCATTCCTGGTGGAACTTCATAGCAAAGTACAAAGTTCGTTTTGGATGGACGAATTAAGTTGAAATAGACAGTTTTTGTATGAAAACTCATTCCTGGTGGAACTTCATAGCAAAGTACAAAGTTCGTTTTGGATGGATCAATTTAGTTGAAATAGACAGTTTTTGCATGAAAACTCATTCCTGGAACTTCATAGCAAAGTACAAAGTTCGTTTTGGATGGACAAAGTTAGTTGAAATAGACAGTTTTTGCATAAAAACTCATTCCTGGTGGAACTTCATAGCAAAGAACAAAGTTCGTTTTGGATGGACGAATTAAGTTGAAATAGACAGTTTTTGCATGAAAACTCATTCCTGGTGGAACTTCATAGCAAAGTACAAAGTTCGTTTTGGATGGATCAATTTAGTTGAAATAGACAGTTTTTGCATGAAAACTCATTCCTGGTGGAACTTCATAGCAAAGTACAAAGTTCGTTTTGGATGGACAAAGTTAGTTGAAATAGACAGTTTTTGCATGAAAACTCATTCCTGGTGGAACTTCATAGCAAAGTACAAAGTTCGTTTTGGATGGACAAAGTTAGTTGAAATAGACAGTTTTTGCATAAAAACTCATTCCTGGTGGAACTTCATAGCAAAGTACAAAGTTCGTTTTGGATGGATCAATTTAGTTGAAATAGACAGTTTTTGCATGAAAACTCATTCCTGGTGGAACTTCATAGCAAAGTACAAAGTTCGTTTTGGATGGACAAAGTTAGTTGAAATAGACAGTTTTTGCATGAAAACTCATTCCTGGTGGAACTTCATAGCAAAGTACAAAGTTCGTTTTGGATGGACAAAGTTAGTTGAAATAGACAGTTTTTGCATAAAAACTCATTCCTGGTGGAACTTCATAGCAAAGTACAAAGTTCGTTTTGGATGGACAAAGTTAGTTGAAATAGACAGTTTTTGCATGAAAACTCATTCCTGGTGGAACTTCATAGCAAAGTACAAAGTTCGTTTTGGATGGACAAAGTTAGTTGAAATAGACAGTTTTTGCATAAAAACTCATTCCTGGTGGAACTTCATAGCAAAGTACAAAGTTCGTTTTGGATGGATCAATTTAGTTGAAATAGACAGTTTTTGCATGAAAACTCATTCCTGGTGGAACTTCATAGCAAAGTACAAAGTTCGTTTTGGATGGATCAATTTAGTTGAAATAGACAGTTTTTGCATGAAAACTCATTCCTGGTGGAACTTCATAGCAAAGTACAAAGTTCGTTTTGGATGGATCAATTTAGTTGAAATAGACAGTTTTTGCATGAAAACTCATTCCTGGTGGAACTTCATAGCAAAGTACAAAGTTCGTTTTAAATGGACAAAGTTAGTTGAAATAGACAGTTTTTGCATGAAAACTCATTCCTGGTGGAACTTCATAGCAAAGTACAAAGTTCGTTTTGGATGGATCAATTTAGTTGAAATAGACAGTTTTTGCATGAAAACTCATTCCTGGTGGAACTTCATAGCAAAGTACAAAGTTCGTTTTGGATGGACGAATTAAGTTGAAATAGACAGTTTTTGTATGAAAACTCATTCCTGGTGGAACTTCATAGCAAAGTACAAAGTTCGTTTTGGATGGATCAATTTAGTTGAAATAGACAGTTTTTGCATGAAAACTCATTCCTGGTGGAACTTCATAGCAAAGTACAAAGTTCGTTTTGGATGGATCAATTTAGTTGAAATAGACAGTTTTTGCATGAAAACTCATTCCTAGTGGAACTTCATAGCAAAGTACAAAGTTCGTTTTGGATGGATCAATTTAGTTGAAATAGACAGTTTTTGCATGAAAACTCATTCCTGGTGGAACTTCATAGCAAAGTACAAAGTTCGTTTTGGATGGACGAATTAAGTTGAAATAGACAGTTTTTGTATGAAAACTCATTCCTGGTGGAACTTCATAGCAAAGTACAAAGTTCGTTTTGGATGGATCAATTTAGTTGAAATAGACAGTTTTTGCATGAAAACTCATTCCTGGTGGAACTTCATAGCAAAGTACAAAGTTCGTTTTGGATGGACGAATTAAGTTGAAATAGACAGTTTTTGTATGAAAACTCATTCCTGGTGGAACTTCATAGCAAAGTACAAAGTTCGTTTTGGATGGACAAAGTTAGTTGAAATAGACAGTTTTTGCATAAAAACTCATTCCTGGTGGAACTTCATAGCAAAGTACAAAGTTCGTTTTGGATGGACAAAGTTAGTTGAAATAGACAGTTTTTGCATAAAACCTCATTCCTGGTGGAACTTCATAGCAAAGTACAAAGTTGTTTTGGATGGATCAATTTAGTTGAAATAGACAGTTTTTGCATGAAAACTCATTCCTGGTGGAACTTCATAGCAAAGTACAAAGTTCGTTTTGGATGGATCAATTTAGTTGAAATAGACAGTTTTTGCATGAAAACTCATTCCTGGTGGAACTTCATAGCAAAGTACAAAGTTCGTTTTGGATGGACAAAGTTAGAAGAAATAGACAGTTTTTGCATGAAAACTCATTCCTGGTGGAACTTCATAGCAAAGTACAAAGTTCGTTTTGGATGGACAAAGTTAGTTGAAATAGACAGTTTTTGCATAAAAACTCATTCCTGGTGGAACTTCATAGCAAAGTACAAAGTTCGTTTTGGATGGATCAATTTAGTTGAAATAGACAGTTTTTGCATGAAAACTCATTCCTGGTGGAACTTCATAGCAAAGTACAAAGTTCGTTTTGGATGAACAAAGTTAGTTGAAATAGACAGTTTTTGCATGAAAACTCATTCCTGGTGGAACTTCATAGCAAAGTACAAAGTTCGTTTTGGATGGACAAAGTTAGTTGAAATAGACAGTTTTTGCATAAAAACTCATTCCTGGTGGAACTTCATAGCAAAGTACAAAGTTCGTTTTGGATGGACAAAGTTAGTTGAAATAGACAGTTTTTGCATGAAAACTCATTCCTGGTGGAACTTCATAGCAAAGTACAAAGTTCGTTTTGGATGGACAAAGTTAGTTGAAATAGACAGTTTTTGCATAAAAACTCATTCCTGGTGGAACTTCATAGCAAAGTACAAAGTTCGTTTTGGATGGACGAATTAAGTTGAAATAGACAGTTTTTGTATGAAAACTCATTCCTGGTGGAACTTCATAGCAAAGTACAAAGTTCGTTTTGGATGGATCAATTTAGTTGGAATAGACAGTTTTTGCATGAAAACTCATTCCTGGTGGAACTTCATAGCAAAGTACAAAGTTCGTTTTGGATGGATCAATTTAGTTGAAATAGACAGTTTTTGCATGAAAACTCATTCCTGGTGGAACTTCATAGCAAAGTACAAAGTTCGTTTTGGATGGATCAATTTAGTTGAAATAGACAGTTTTTGCATGAAAACTCATTCCTGGTGGAACTTCATAGCAAAGTACAAAGTTCGTTTTAAATGGACAAAGTTAGTTGAAATAGACAGTTTTTGCATGAAAACTCATTCCTGGTGGAACTTCATAGCAAAGTACAAAGTTCGTTTTGGATGGATCAATTTAGTTGAAATAGACAGTTTTTGCATGAAAACTCATTCCTGGTGGAACTTCATAGCAAAGTACAAAGTTCGTTTTGGATGGACAAAGTTAGTTGAAATAGACAGTTTTTGCATAAAAACTCATTCCTGGTGGAACTTCATAGCAAAGTACAAAGTTCGTTTTGGATGGATCAATTTAGTTGAAATAGACAGTTTTTGCATGAAAACTCATTCCTGGTGGAACTTCATAGCAAAGTACAAAGTTCGTTTTGGATGGACAAAGTTAGTTGAAATAGACAGTTTTTGCATGAAAACTCATTCCTGGTGGAACTTCATAGCAAAGTACAAAGTTCGTTTTGGATGGACAAAGTTAGTTGAAATAGACAGTTTTTGCATGAAAACTCATTCCTGGTGGAACTTCATAGCAAAGTACAAAGTTCGTTTTGGATGGATCAATTTAGTTGAAATAGACAGTTTTTGCATGAAAACTCATTCCTGGTGGAACTTCATAGCAAAGTACAAAGTTCGTTTTGGATGGACAAAGTTAGTTGAAATAGACAGTTTTTGCATGAAAACTCATTCCTGGTGGAACTTCATAGCAAAGTACAAAGTTCGTTTTGGATGGATCAATTTAGTTGAAATAGACAGTTTTTGCATGAAAACTCATTCCTGGTGGAACTTCATAGCAAATTACAAAGTTCGTTTTGGATGGACAAAGTTAGTTGAAATAGACAGTTTTTGCATAAAAACTCATTCCTGGTGGAACTTCATAGCAAAGTACAAAGTTCGTTTTGGATGGACGAATTAAGTTGAAATAGACAGTTTTTGTATGAAAACTCATTCCTGGTGGAACTTCATAGCAAAGTACAAAGTTCGTTTTAAATGGACAAAGTTAGTTGAAATAGACAGTTTTTGCATGAAAACTCATTCCTGGTGGAACTTCATAGCAAAGTACAAAGTTCGTTTTGGATGGATCAATTTAGTTGAAATAGACAGTTTTTGCATGAAAACTCATTCCTGGTGGAACTTCATAGCAAAGTACAAAGTTCGTTTTGGATGGACAAAGTTAGTTGAAATAGACAGTTTTTGCATGAAAACTCATTCCTGGTGGAACTTCATAGCAAAGTACAAAGTTCGTTTTGGATGGACAAAGTTAGTTGAAATAGACAGTTTTTGCATGAAAACTCATTCCTGGTGGAACTTCATAGCAAAGTACAAAGTTCGTTTTGGATGGATCAATTTAGTTGAAATAGACAGTTTTTGCATGAAAACTCATTCCTGGTGGAACTTCATAGCAAAGTACAAAGTTCGTTTTGGATGGACAAAGTTAGTTGAAATAGACAGTTTTTGCATAAAAACTCATTCCTGGTGGAACTTCATAGCAAAGTACAAAGTTCGTTTTGGATGGACGAATTAAGTTGAAATAGACAGTTTTTGTATGAAAACTCATTCCTGGTGGAACTTCATAGCAAAGTACAAAGTTCGTTTTGGATGGACAAAGTTAGTTGAAATAGACAGTTTTTGCATGAAAACTCATTCCTGGTGGAACTTCATAGCAAAGTACAAAGTTCGTTTTGGATGGATCAATTTAGTTGAAATAGACAGTTTTTGCATGAAAACTCATTCCTGGTGGAACTTCATAGCAAAGTACAAAGTTCGTTTTGGATGGACAAAGTTAGTTGAAATAGACAGTTTTTGCATGAAAACTCATTCCTGGTGGAACTTCATAGCAAAGTACAAAGTTCGTTTTGGATGGATCAATTTAGTTGAAATAGACAGTTTTTGCATGAAAACTCATTCCTGGTGGAACTTCATAGCAAAGTACAAAGTTCGTTTTGGATGGACAAAGTTAGTTGAAATAGACAGTTTTTGCATAAAAACTCATTCCTGGTGGAACTTCATAGCAAAGTACAAAGTTCGTTTTGGATGGACGAATTAAGTTGAAATAGACAGTTTTTGTATGAAAACTCATTCCTGGTGGAACTTCATAGCAAAGTACAAAGTTCGTTTTGGATGGATCAATTTAGTTGAAATAGACAGTTTTTGCATAAAAACTCATTCCTGGTGGAACTTCATAGCAAAGTACAAAGTTCGTTTTGGATGGACGAATTAAGTTGAAATAGACAGTTTTTGTATGAAAACTCATTCCTGGTGGAACTTCATAGCAAAGTACAAAGTTCGTTTTAAATGGACAAAGTTAGTTGAAATAGACAGTTTTTGCATGAAAACTCATTCCTGGTGGAACTTCATAGCAAAGTACAAAGTTCGTTTTGGATGGATCAATTTAGTTGAAATAGACAGTTTTTGCATGAAAACTCATTCCTGGTGGAACTTCATAGCAAAGTACAAAGTTCGTTTTGGATGGACAAAGTTAGTTGAAATAGACAGTTTTTGCATGAAAACTCATTCCTGGTGGAACTTCATAGCAAAGTACAAAGTTCGTTTTGGATGGACAAAGTTAGTTGAAATAGACAGTTTTTGCATGAAAACTCATTCCTGGTGGAACTTCATAGCAAAGTACAAAGTTCGTTTTGGATGGATCAATTTAGTTGAAATAGACAGTTTTTGCATGAAAACTCATTCCTGGTGGAACTTCATAGCAAAGTACAAAGTTCGTTTTGGATGGACAAAGTTAGTTGAAATAGACAGTTTTTGCATAAAAACTCATTCCTGGTGGAACTTCATAGCAAAGTACAAAGTTCGTTTTGGATGGACGAATTAAGTTGAAATAGACAGTTTTTGTATGAAAACTCATTCCTGGTGGAACTTCATAGCAAAGTACAAAGTTCGTTTTGGATGGATCAATTTAGTTGAAATAGACAGTTTTTGCATGAAAACTCATTCCTGGTGGAACTTCATAGCAAAGTACAAAGTTCGTTTTGGATGGATCAATTTAGTTGAAATAGACAGTTTTTGCATGAAAACTCATTCCTGGTGGAACTTCATAGCAAAGTACAAAGTTCGTTTTGGATGGATCAATTTAGTTGAAATAGACAGTTTTTGCATGAAAACTCATTCCTGGTGGAACTTCATAGCAAAGTACAAAGTTCGTTTTAAATGGACAAAGTTAGTTGAAATAGACAGTTTTTGCATGAAAACTCATTCCTGGTGGAACTTCATAGCAAAGTACAAAGTTCGTTTTGGATGGATCAATTTAGTTGAAATAGACAGTTTTTGCATGAAAACTCATTCCTGGTGGAACTTCATAGCAAAGTACAAAGTTCGTTTTGGATGGACAAAGTTAGTTGAAATAGACAGTTTTTGCATAAAAACTCATTCCTGGTGGAACTTCATAGCAAAGTACAAAGTTCGTTTTGGATGGATCAATTTAGTTGAAATAGACAGTTTTTGCATGAAAACTCATTCCTGGTGGAACTTCATAGCAAAGTACAAAGTTCGTTTTGGATGGACAAAGTTAGTTGAAATAGACAGTTTTTGCATGAAAACTCATTCCTGGTGGAACTTCATAGCAAAGTACAAAGTTCGTTTTGGATGGACAAAGTTAGTTGAAATAGACAGTTTTTGCATGAAAACTCATTCCTGGTGGAACTTCATAGCAAAGTACAAAGTTCGTTTTGGATGGATCAATTTAGTTGAAATAGACAGTTTTTGCATGAAAACTCATTCCTGGTGGAACTTCATAGCAAAGTACAAAGTTCGTTTTGGATGGACAAAGTTAGTTGAAATAGACAGTTTTTGCATGAAAACTCATTCCTGGTGGAACTTCATAGCAAAGTACAAAGTTCGTTTTGGATGGATCAATTTAGTTGAAATAGACAGTTTTTGCATGAAAACTCATTCCTGGTGGAACTTCATAGCAAATTACAAAGTTCGTTTTGGATGGACAAAGTTAGTTGAAATAGACAGTTTTTGCATGAAAACTCATTCCTGGTGGAACTTCATAGCAAAGTACAAAGTTCGTTTTGGATGGACGAATTAAGTTGAAATAGACAGTTTTTGTATGAAAACTCATTCCTGGTGGAACTTCATAGCTAAGTACAAAGTTCGAATCAGATGGACGAATTAAGTTGAAATAGACAGTTTTTGCATGAAAACTCATTCCTGGTGGAACTTCATAGCAAAGTACAAAGTTCGTTTTGGATGGACAAAGTTAGTTGAAATAGACAGTTTTTGTATGAAAACTCATTCCTGGTGGAACTTCATAGCAAAGTACAAAGTTCGTTTTGGATGGATCAATTTAGTTGAAATAGACAGTTTTTGCATGAAAACTCATTCCTGGTGGAACTTCATAGCAAAGTACAAAGTTCGTTTTGGATGGATCAATTTAGTTGAAATAGACAGTTTTTGCATGAAAACTCATTCCTGGTGGAACTTCATAGCAAAGTACAAAGTTCGTTTTGGATGGACAAAGTTAGTTGAAATAGACAGTTTTTGCATAAAAACTCATTCCTGGTGGAACTTCATAGCAAAGTACAAAGTTCGTTTTGGATGGATCAATTTAGTTGAAATAGACAGTTTTTGCATGAAAACTCATTCCTGGTGGAACTTCATAGCAAAGTACAAAGTTCGTTTTGGATGGACGAATTAAGTTGAAATAGACAGTTTTTGTATGAAAACTCATTCCTGGTGGAACTTCATAGCAAAGTACAAAGTTCGTTTTGGATGGACGAATTAAGTTGAAATAGACAGTTTTTGCATGAAAACTCATTCCTGGTAGAACTTCATAGCAAAGTACAAAGTTCGTTTTAGATGGACAAAGTTAGTTGAAATAGACAGTTTTTGCATGAAAACTCATTCCTGGTGGAACTTCTTAGCAAAGTACAAAGTTCGTTTTGGATGGATCAATTTAGTTGAAATAGACAGTTTTTGCATGAAAACTCATTCCTGGTGGAACTTCATAGCAAAGTACAAAGTTCGTTTTGGATGGACAAAGTTAGTTGAAATAGACAGTTTTTGCATGAAAACTCATTCCTGGTGGAACTTCATAGCAAAGTACAAAGTTCGTTTTGGATGGACAAAGTTAGTTGAAATAGACAGTTTTTGCATAAAAACTCATTCCTGGTGGAACTTCATAGCAAAGTACAAAGTTCGTTTTGGATGGACAAAGTTAGTTGAAATAGACAGTTTTTGCATAAAAACTCATTCCTGGTGGAACTTCATAGCAAAGTACAAAGTTCGTTTTGGATGGATCAATTTAGTTGAAATAGACAGTTTTTGCATGAAAACTCATTCCTGGTGGAACTTCATAGCAAAGTACAAAGTTCGTTTTGGATGGACAAAGTTAGTTGAAATAGACAGTTTTTGCATGAAAACTCATTCCTGGTGGAACTTCATAGCAAAGTACAAAGTTCGTTTTGGATGGACGAATTAAGTTGAAACAGACAGTTTTTGTATGAAAACTCATTCCTGGTGGAACTTCATAGCAAAGTACAAAGTTCGAATCAGATGGACAAAGTTAGTTGAAATAGACAGTTTTTGCATGAAAACTCATTCCTGGTAGAACTTCATAGCAAAGTACAAAGTTCGTTTTGGATGGACAAAGTTAGTTGAAATAGACAGTTTTTGCATGAAAACTCATTCCTGGTGGAACTTCATAGCAAAGTACAAAGTTCGTTTTGGATGGATCAATTTAGTTGAAATAGACAGTTTTTGTATGAAAACTCATTCCTGGTGGAACTTCATAGCAAAGTACAAAGTTCGTTTTGGATGGATCAATTTAGTTGAAATAGACAGTTTTTGCATGAAAACTCATTCCTGGTAGAACTTCATAGCAAAGTACAAAGTTCGTTTTGGATGGATGAATTAAGTTGAAATAGACAGTTTTTGTATGAAAACTCATTCCTGGTGGAACTTCATAGCAAAGTACAAAGTTCGTTTTGGATGGATCAATTTAGTTGAAATAGACAGTTTTTGTATGAAAACTCATTCCTGGTGGAACTTCATAGCAAAGTACAAAGTTCGTTTTGGATGGATCAATTTAGTTGAAATAGACAGTTTTTGCATGAAAACTCATTCCTGGTAGAACTTCATAGCAAAGTACAAAGTTCGTTTTGGATGGACAAAGTTAGTTGAAATAGACAGTTTTTGCATGAAAACTCATTCCTGGTAGAACTTCATAGCAAAGTACAAAGTTCGTTTTGGATTGATCAATTTAGTTGAAATAGACAGTTTTTGCATGAAAACTCATTCCTGGTGGAACTTCATAGCAAAGTACAAAATTCGTTTTGGATGGACAAAGTTAGTTGAAATAGACAGTTTTTGCATGAAAATTCATTCCTGGTGGAACTTCATAGCAAAGTACAAAGTTCGTTTTGGATGGATGAATTAAGTTGAAATAGACAGTTTTTGTATGAAAACTCATTCCTGGTGGAACTTCATAGCAAAGTACAAAGTTCGTTTTGGATGGATCAATTTAGTTGAAATAGACAGTTTTTGTATGAAAACTCATTCCTGGTGGAACTTCATAGCAAAGTACAAAGTTCGTTTTGGATGGACAAAGTTAGTTGAAATAGACAGTTTTTGCATGAAAACTCATTCCTGGTGGAACTTCATAGCAAAGTACAAAGTTCGTTTTGGATGGACAAAGTTAGTTGAAATAGACAGTTTTTGCATGAAAACTCATTCCTGGTGGAACTTCATAGCAAAGTACAAAGTTCGTTTTGGATGGACGAATTAAGTTGAAATAGACAGTTTTTGTATGAAAACTCATTCCTGGTGGAACTTCATAGCAAAGTACAAAGTTCGTTTTGGATGGACAAAGTTAGTTGAAATAGACAGTTTTTGCATGAAAACTCATTCCTGGTAGAACTTCATAGCAAAGTACAAAGTTCGTTTTGGATGGATGAATTAAGTTGAAATAGACAGTTTTTGCATGAAAACTCATTCCTGGTGGAACTTCATAGCAAAGTACAAAGTTCGTTTTGGATGGATGAATTAAGTTGAAATAGACAGTTTTTGTATGAAAACTCATTCCTGGTGGAACTTCATAGCAAAGTACAAAGTTCGTTTTGGATGGATCAATTAAGTTGAAATAGACAGTTTTTGTATGAAAACTCATTCCTGGTAGAACTTCATAGCAAAGTACAAAGTTCGTTTTGGATGGATCAATTTAGTTGAAATAGACAGTTTTTGTATGAAAACTCATTCCTGGTGGAACTTCATAGCAAAGTACAAAGTTCGTTTTGGATGGACAAAGTTAGTTGAAATAGACAGTTTTTGCATGAAAACTCATTCCTGGTGGAACTTCATAGCAAAGTACAAAGTTCGTTTTGGATTGATCAATTTAGTTGAAATAGACAGTTTTTGCATGAAAACTCATTCCTGGTGGAACTTCATAGCAAAGTACAAAATTCGTTTTGGATGGACAAAGTTAGTTGAAATAGACAGTTTTTGCATGAAAATTCATTCCTGGTGGAACTTCATAGCAAAGTACAAAGTTCGTTTTGGATGGATCAATTTAGTTGAAATAGACAGTTTTTGTATGAAAACTCATTCCTGGTAGAACTTCATAGCAAAGTACAAAGTTCGAATCAGATGGACAAAGTTAGTTGGAATAGACAGTTTTTGCATGAAAACTCATTCCTGGTAGAACTTCATAGCAAAGTACAAAGTTCGTTTTGGATGGACAAAGTTAGTTGAAATAGACAGTTTTTGCATGAAAACTCATTCCTGGTGGAACTTCATAGCAAAGTACAAAGTTCGTTTTGGATGGATCAATTTAGTTGAAATAGACAGTTTTTGTATGAAAACTCATTCCTGGTGGAACTTCATAGCAAAGTACAAAGTTCGTTTTGGATGGATCAATTTAGTTGAAATAGACAGTTTTTGCATGAAAACTCATTCCTGGTAGAACTTCATAGCAAAGTACAAAGTTCGTTTTGGATGGATGAATTAAGTTGAAATAGACAGTTTTTGTATGAAAACTCATTCCTGGTGGAACTTCATAGCAAAGTACAAAGTTCGTTTTGGATGGATCAATTAAGTTGAAATAGACAGTTTTTGTATGAAAACTCATTCCTGGTGGAACTTCATAGCAAAGTACAAAGTTCGTTTTGGATGGACAAAGTTAGTTGAAATAGACAGTTTTTGCATGAAAACTCATTCCTGGTAGAACTTCATAGCAAAGTACAAAGTTCGTTTTGGATGGACAAAGTTAGTTGAAATAGACAGTTTTTGCATGAAAACTCATTCCTGGTAGAACTTCATAGCAAAGTACAAAGTTCGTTTTGGATTGATCAATTTAGTTGAAATAGACAGTTTTTGCATGAAAACTCATTCCTGGTGGAACTTCATAGCAAAGTACAAAATTCGTTTTGGATGGACAAAGTTAGTTGAAATAGACAGTTTTTGCATGAAAATTCATTCCTGGTGGAACTTCATAGCAAAGTACAAAGTTCGTTTTGGATGGATGAATTAAGTTGAAATAGACAGTTTTTGTATGAAAACTCATTCCTGGTGGAACTTCATAGCAAAGTACAAAGTTCGTTTTGGATGGATCAATTTAGTTGAAATAGACAGTTTTTGTATGAAAACTCATTCCTGGTGGAACTTCATAGCTAAGTACAAAGTTCGAATCAGATGGACGAATTAAGTTGAAATAGACAGTTTTTGCATGAAAACTCATTCCTGGTGGAACTTCATAGCAAATTACAAAGTTCGTTTTGGATGGACAAAGTTAGTTGAAATAGACAGTTTTTGCATGAAAACTCATTCCTGGTGGAACTTCATAGCAAAGTACAAAGTTCGTTTTGGATGGACGAATTAAGTTGAAATAGACAGTTTTTGTATGAAAACTCATTCCTGGTGGAACTTCATAGCTAAGTACAAAGTTCGAATCAGATGGACGAATTAAGTTGAAATAGACAGTTTTTGCATGAAAACTCATTCCTGGTGGAACTTCATAGCAAATTACAAAGTTCGTTTTGGATGGACAAAGTTAGTTGAAATAGACAGTTTTTGCATGAAAATTCATTCCTGGTGGAACTTCATAGCAAAGTACAAAGTTCGTTTTGGATGGATCAATTTAGTTGAAATAGACAGTTTTTGTATGAAAACTCATTCCTGGTGGAACTTCATAGCAAAGTACAAAGTTCGTTTTGGATGGATCAATTTAGTTGAAATAGACAGTTTTTGCATGAAAACTCATTCCTGGTAGAACTTCATAGCAAAGTACAAAGTTCGTTTTGGATGGATGAATTAAGTTGAAATAGACAGTTTTTGTATGAAAACTCATTCCTGGTGGAACTTCATAGCAAAGTACAAAGTTCGTTTTGGATGGATCAATTTAGTTGAAATAGACAGTTTTTGTATGAAAACTCATTCCTGGTGGAACTTCATAGCAAAGTACAAAGTTCGTTTTGGATGGACAAAGTTAGTTGAAATAGACAGTTTTTGCATGAAAACTCATTCCTGGTAGAACTTCATAGCAAAGTACAAAGTTCGTTTTGGATGGACAAAGTTAGTTGAAATAGACAGTTTTTGCATAAAAACTCATTCCTGGTGGAACTTCATAGCAAAGTACAAAGTTCGTTTTGGATGGATCAATTTAGTTGAAATAGACAGTTTTTGCATGAAAACTCATTCCTGGTGGAACTTCATAGCAAATTACAAAGTTCGTTTTGGATGGACAAAGTTAGTTGAAATAGACAGTTTTTGCATGAAAACTCATTCCTGGTGGAACTTCATAGCAAAGTACAAAGTTCGTTTTGGATGGACGAATTAAGTTGAAATAGACAGTTTTTGTATGAAAACTCATTCCTGGTGGAACTTCATAGCTAAGTACAAAGTTCGAATCAGATGGACGAATTAAGTTGAAATAGACAGTTTTTGCATGAAAACTCATTCCTGGTGGAACTTCATAGCAAAGTACAAAGTTCGTTTTGGATGGACAAAGTTAGTTGAAATAGACAGTTTTTGCATAAAAACTCATTCCTGGTGGAACTTCATAGCAAAGTACAAAGTTCGTTTTGGATGGACAAAGTTAGTTGAAATAGACAGTTTTTGCATAAAAACTCATTCCTGGTGGAACTTCATAGCAAAGTACAAAGTTCGTTTTGGATGGATCAATTTAGTTGAAATAGACAGTTTTTGCATGAAAACTCATTCCTGGTGGAACTTCATAGCTAAGTACAAAGTTCGAATCAGATGGACGAATTAAGTTGAAATAGACAGTTTTTGCATGAAAACTCATTCCTGGTAGAACTTCATAGCAAAGTACAAAGTTCGTTTTGGATGGATGAATTAAGTTGAAATAGACAGTTTTTGTATGAAAACTCATTCCTGGTGGAACTTCATAGCAAAGTACAAAGTTCGTTTTGGATGGATCAATTTAGTTGAAATAGACAGTTTTTGTATGAAAACTCATTCCTGGTGGAACTTCATAGCAAAGTACAAAGTTCGTTTTGGATGGATCAATTTAGTTGAAATAGACAGTTTTTGCATGAAAACTCATTCCTGGTAGAACTTCATAGCAAAGTACAAAGTTCGTTTTGGATGGATCAATTTAGTTGAAATAGACAGTTTTTGCATGAAAACTCATTCCTGGTGGAACTTCATAGCAAAGTACAAAGTTCGTTTTGGATGGACAAAGTTAGTTGAAATAGACAGTTTTTGCAAGAAAATTCATTCCTGGTGGAACTTCATAGCAAAGTACAAAGTTCGTTTTGGATGGATGAATTAAGTTGAAATAGACAGTTTTTGTATGAAAACTCATTCCTGGTGGAACTTCATAGCAAAGTACAAAGTTCGTTTTGGATGGATCAATTTAGTTGAAATAGACAGTTTTTGTATGAAAACTCATTCCTGGTGGAACTTCATAGCAAAGTACAAAGTTCGTTTTGGATGGACAAAGTTAGTTGAAATAGACAGTTTTTGCATGAAAACTCATTCCTGGTGGAACTTCATAGCAAAGTACAAAGTTCGTTTTGGATGGATCAATTTAGTTGAAATAGACAGTTTTTGCATGAAAACTCATTCCTGGTGGAACTTCATAGCAAATTACAAAGTTCGTTTTGGATGGACAAAGTTAGTTGAAATAGACAGTTTTTGCATGAAAACTCATTCCTGGTGGAACTTCATAGCAAAGTACAAAGTTCGTTTTGGATGGACGAATTAAGTTGAAATAGACAGTTTTTGTATGAAAACTCATTCCTGGTGGAACTTCATAGCTAAGTACAAAGTTCGAATCAGATGGACGAATTAAGTTGAAATAGACAGTTTTTGCATGAAAACTCATTCCTGGTGGAACTTCATAGCAAAGTACAAAGTTCGTTTTGGATGGACAAAGTTAGTTGAAATAGACAGTTTTTGCATGAAAACTCATTCCTGGTGGAACTTCATAGCAAAGTACAAAGTTCGTTTTGGATGGATCAATTTAGTTGAAATAGACAGTTTTTGCATGAAAACTCATTCCTGGTGGAACTTCATAGCAAATTACAAAGTTCGTTTTGGATGGACAAAGTTAGTTGAAATAGACAGTTTTTGTATGAAAACTCATTCCTGGTGGAACTTCATAGCAAAGTACAAAGTTCGTTTTGGATGGATCAATTTAGTTGAAATAGACAGTTTTTGCATGAAAACTCATTCCTGGTGGAACTTCATAGCAAAGTACAAAGTTCGTTTTGGATGGATCAATTTAGTTGAAATAGACAGTTTTTGCATGAAAACTCATTCCTGGTGGAACTTCATAGCAAAGTACAAAGTTCGTTTTGGATGGACAAAGTTAGTTGAAATAGACAGTTTTTGCATAAAAACTCATTCCTGGTGGAACTTCATAGCAAAGTACAAAGTTCGTTTTGGATGGATCAATTTAGTTGAAATAGACAGTTTTTGCATGAAAACTCATTCCTGGTGGAACTTCATAGCAAAGTACAAAGTTCGTTTTGGATGGACGAATTAAGTTGAAATAGACAGTTTTTGTATGAAAACTCATTCCTGGTGGAACTTCATAGCAAAGTACAAAGTTCGTTTTGGATGGACGAATTAAGTTGAAATAGACAGTTTTTGCATGAAAACTCATTCCTGGTAGAACTTCATAGCAAAGTACAAAGTTCGTTTTAGATGGACAAAGTTAGTTGAAATAGACAGTTTTTGCATGAAAACTCATTCCTGGTGGAACTTCTTAGCAAAGTACAAAGTTCGTTTTGGATGGATCAATTTAGTTGAAATAGACAGTTTTTGCATGAAAACTCATTCCTGGTGGAACTTCATAGCAAAGTACAAAGTTCGTTTTGGATGGACAAAGTTAGTTGAAATAGACAGTTTTTGCATGAAAACTCATTCCTGGTGGAACTTCATAGCAAAGTACAAAGTTCGTTTTGGATGGACAAAGTTAGTTGAAATAGACAGTTTTTGCATAAAAACTCATTCCTGGTGGAACTTCATAGCAAAGTACAAAGTTCGTTTTGGATGGACAAAGTTAGTTGAAATAGACAGTTTTTGCATAAAAACTCTTTCCTGGTGGAACTTCATAGCAAAGTACAAAGTTCGTTTTGGATGGATCAATTTAGTTGAAATAGACAGTTTTTGCATGAAAACTCATTCCTGGTGGAACTTCATAGCAAAGTACAAAGTTCGTTTTGGATGGATCAATTTAGTTGAAATAGACAGTTTTTGCATGAAAACTCATTCCTGGTGGAACTTCATAGCAAAGTACAAAGTTCGTTTTGGATGGACAAAGTTAGTTGAAATAGACAGTTTTTGCATGAAAACTCATTCCTGGTGGAACTTCATAGCAAAGTACAAAGTTCGTTTTGGATGGACAAAGTTAGTTGAAATAGACAGTTTTTGCATGAAAACTCATTCCTGGTGGAACTTCATAGCAAAGTACAAAGTTCGAATCAGATGGACAAAGTTAGTTGAAATAGACAGTTTTTGCATGAAAACTCATTCCTGGTAGAACTTCATAGCAAAGTACAAAGTTCGTTTTGGATGGACAAAGTTAGTTGAAATAGACAGTTTTTGCATGAAAACTCATTCCTGGTGGAACTTCATAGCAAAGTACAAAGTTCGTTTTGGATGGACGAATTAAGTTGAAATAGACAATTTTTGCATGAAAACTCATTCCTGGTGGAACTTCATAGCAAAGTACAAAGTTCGTTTTGGATGGATCAATTTAGTTGAAATAGACAGTTTTTGTATGAAAACTCATTCCTGGTGGAACTTCATAGCAAAGTACAAAGTTCGTTTTGGATGGATCAATTTAGTTGAAATAGACAGTTTTTGTATGAAAACTCATTCCTGGTGGAACTTCATAGCAAAGTACAAAGTTCGTTTTGGATGGATCAATTTAGTTGAAATAGACAGTTTTTGCATGAAAACTCATTCCTGGTAGAACTTCATAGCAAAGTACAAAGTTCGTTTTGGATGGATCAATTTAGTTGAAATAGACAGTTTTTGTATGAAAACTCATTCCTGGTGGAACTTCATAGCAAAGTACAAAGTTCGTTTTGGATGGATCAATTTAGTTGAAATAGACAGTTTTTGCATGAAAACTCATTCCTGGTAGAACTTCATAGCAAAGTACAAAGTTCGTTTTGGATGGATGAATTAAGTTGAAATAGACAGTTTTTGTATGAAAACTCATTCCTGGTGGAACTTCATAGCAAAGTACAAAGTTCGTTTTGGATGGATCAATTTAGTTGAAATAGACAGTTTTTGTATGAAAACTCATTCCTGGTGGAACTTCATAGCAAAGTACAAAGTTCGTTTTGGATGGACGAATTAAGTTGAAATAGACAATTTTTTGCATGAAAACTCATTCCTGGTGGAACTTCATAGCAAAGTACAAAGTTCGTTTTGGATGGATCAATTTAGTTGAAATAGACAGTTTTTGTATGAAAACTCATTCCTGGTGGAACTTCATAGCAAAGTACAAAGTTCGTTTTGGATGGATCAATTTAGTTGAAATAGACAGTTTTTGCATGAAAACTCATTCCTGGTGGAACTTCATAGCAAAGTACAAAGTTCGTTTTGGATGGACGAATTAAGTTGAAATAGACAGTTTTTGTATGAAAACTCATTCCTGGTGGAACTTCATAGCAAAGTACAAAGTTCGTTTTGGATGGATCAATTTAGTTGAAATAGACAGTTTTTGTATGAAAACTCATTCCTGGTGGAACTTCATAGCAAAGTACAAAGTTCGTTTTGGATGGATCAATTTAGTTGAAATAGACAGTTTTTGCATGAAAACTCATTCCTGGTAGAACTTCATAGCAAAGTACAAAGTTCGTTTTGGATGGATCAATTTAGTTGAAATAGACAGTTTTTGTATGAAAACTCATTCCTGGTGGAACTTCATAGCAAAGTACAAAGTTCGTTTTGGATGGATCAATTTAGTTGAAATAGACAGTTTTTGCATGAAAACTCATTCCTGGTAGAACTTCATAGCAAAGTACAAAGTTCGTTTTGGATGGATCAATTTAGTTGAAATAGACAGTTTTTGTATGAAAATTCATTCCTGGTGGAACTTCATAGCAAAGTACAAAGTTCGTTTTGGATGGATCAATTTAGTTGAAATAGACAGTTTTTGTATGAAAACTCATTCCTGGTGGAACTTCATAGCAAAGTACAAAGTTCGTTTTGGATGGACAAAGTTAGTTGAAATAGACAGTTTTTGCATGAAAACTCATTCCTGGTGGAACTTCATAGCAAAGTACAAAGTTCGTTTTGGATGGACAAAGTTAGTTGAAATAGACAGTTTTTGCATGAAAACTCATTCCTGGTGGAACTTCATAGCAAAGTACAAAGTTCGAATCAGATGGACAAAGTTAGTTGAAATAGACAGTTTTTGCATGAAAACTCATTCCTGGTAGAACTTCATAGCAAAGTACAAAGTTCGTTTTGGATGGACAAAGTTAGTTGAAATAGACAGTTTTTGCATGAAAACTCATTCCTGGTGGAACTTCATAGCAAAGTACAAAGTTCGTTTTGGATGGATCAATTTAGTTGAAATAGACAGTTTTTGCATGAAAACTCATTCCTGGTAGAACTTCATAGCAAAGTACAAAGTTCGTTTTGGATGGACAAAGTTAGTTGAAATAGACAGTTTTTGCATGAAAACTCATTCCTGGTGGAACTTCATAGCAAAGTACAAAGTTCGTTTTGGATGGACGAATTAAGTTGAAATAGACAATTTTTGCATGAAAACTCATTCCTGGTGGAACTTCATAGCAAAGTACAAAGTTCGTTTTGGATGGATCAATTTAGTTGAAATAGACAGTTTTTGTATGAAAACTCATTCCTGGTGGAACTTCATAGCAAAGTACAAAGTTCGTTTTGGATGGATCAATTTAGTTGAAATAGACAGTTTTTGTATGAAAACTCATTCCTGGTGGAACTTCATAGCAAAGTACAAAGTTCGTTTTGGATGGATCAATTTAGTTGAAATAGACAGTTTTTGCATGAAAACTCATTCCTGGTAGAACTTCATAGCAAAGTACAAAGTTCGTTTTGGATGGATGAATTAAGTTGAAATAGACAGTTTTTGTATGAAAACTCATTCCTGGTGGAACTTCATAGCAAAGTACAAAGTTCGTTTTGGATGGATCAATTTAGTTGAAATAGACAGTTTTTGTATGAAAACTCATTCCTGGTGGAACTTCATAGCAAAGTACAAAGTTCGTTTTGGATGGACGAATTAAGTTGAAATAGACAATTTTTGCATGAAAACTCATTCCTGGTGGAACTTCATAGCAAAGTACAAAGTTCGTTTTGGATGGATCAATTTAGTTGAAATAGACAGTTTTTGTATGAAAACTCATTCCTGGTGGAACTTCATAGCAAAGTACAAAGTTCGTTTTGGATGGATCAATTTAGTTGAAATAGACAGTTTTTGCATGAAAACTCATTCCTGGTGGAACTTCATAGCAAAGTACAAAGTTCGTTTTGGATGGACGAATTAAGTTGAAATAGACAGTTTTTGTATGAAAACTCATTCCTGGTGGAACTTCATAGCAAAGTACAAAGTTCGTTTTGGATGGATCAATTTAGTTGAAATAGACAGTTTTTGTATGAAAACTCATTCCTGGTGGAACTTCATAGCAAAGTACAAAGTTCGTTTTGGATGGATCAATTTAGTTGAAATAGACAGTTTTTGCATGAAAACTCATTCCTGGTAGAACTTCATAGCAAAGTACAAAGTTCGTTTTGGATGGATCAATTTAGTTGAAATAGACAGTTTTTGTATGAAAACTCATTCCTGGTGGAACTTCATAGCAAAGTACAAAGTTCGTTTTGGATGTCCGAATTGAGTTGAAATAGACAGTTTTTGCATGAAAACTCATTCCTGGTAGAACTTCATAGCAAAGTACAAAGTTCGTTTTGGATGGATCAATTTAGTTGAAATAGACAGTTTTTGTATGAAAATTCATTCCTGGTGGAACTTCATAGCAAAGTACAAAGTTCGTTTTGGATGGATCAATTTAGTTTAAATAGACAGTTTTTGTATGAAAACTCATTCCTGGTGGAACTTCATAGCAAAGTACAAAGTTCGTTTTGGATGGACAAAGTTAGTTGAAATAGACAGTTTTTGCATAAAAACTCATTCCTGGTGGAACTTCATAGCAAAGTACAAAGTTCGTTTTGGATGGATCAATTTAGTTGAAATAGACAGTTTTTGCATGAAAACTCATTCCTGGTAGAACTTCATAGCAAAGTACAAAGTTCGTTTTGGATGGATCAATTTAGTTGAAATAGACAGTTTTTGTATGAAAACTCATTCCTGGTGGAACTTCATAGCAAAGTACAAAGTTCGTTTTGGATGGATAAATTTAGTTGAAATAGACAGTTTTTGCATGAAAACTCATTCCTGGTAGAACTTCATAGCAAAGTACAAAGTTCGTTTTGGATGGATCAATTTAGTTGAAATAGACAGTTTTTGCATGAAAACTTATTCCTGGTAGAACTTCATAGCAAAGTACAAAGTTCGTTTTGGATGGATGAATTAAGTTGAAATAGACAGTTTTTGTATGAAAACTCATTCCTGGTGGAACTTCATAGCAAAGTACAAAGTTCGTTTTGGATGGATGAATTAAGTTGAAATAGACAGTTTTTGTATGAAAACTCATTCCTGGTGGAACTTCATAGCAAAGTACAAAGTTCGTTTTGGATGGATCAATTTAGTTGAAATAGACAGTTTTTGTATGAAAACTCATTCCTGGTAGAACTTCATAGCAAAGTACAAAGTTCGTTTTGGATGGACAAAGTTAGTTGAAATAGACAGTTTTTGCATAAAAACTCATTCCTGGTGGAACTTCATAGCAAAGTACAAAGTTCGTTTTGGATGGATGAATTAAGTTGAAATAGACAGTTTTTGTATGAAAACTCATTCCTGGTGGAACTTCATAGCAAAGTACAAAGTTCGTTTTGGATGGATCAATTTAGTTGAAATAGACAGTTTTTGTATGAAAACTCATTCCTGGTGGAACTTCATAGCAAAGTACAAAGTTCGTTTTGGATGGATGAATTAAGTTGAAATAGACAGTTTTTGTATGAAAACTCATTCCTGGTGGAACTTCATAGCAAAGTACAAAGTTCGTTTTGGATGGATCAATTTAGTTGAAATAGACAGTTTTTGCATGAAAACTCATTCCTGGTAGAACTTCATAGCAAAGTACAAAGTTCGTTTTGGATGGATCAATTTAGTTGAAATAGACAGTTTTTGCATGAAAACTCATTCCTGGTAGAACTTCATAGCAAAGTACAAAGTTCGTTTTGGATGGATCAATTTAGTTGAAATAGACAGTTTTTGTATGAAAACTCATTCCTGGTGGAACTTCATAGCAAAGTACAAAGTTCGTTTTGGATGGATCAATTTAGTTGAAATAGACAGTTTTTGCATGAAAACTCATTCCTGGTAGAACTTCATAGCAAAGTACAAAGTTCGTTTTGGATGGATCAATTTAGTTGAAATAGACAGTTTTTGCATGAAAACTCATTCCTGGTAGAACTTCATAGCAAAGTACAAAGTTCGTTTTGGATGGACAAAGTTAGTTGAAATAGACAGTTTTTGCATGAAAACTCATTCCTGGTGGAACTTCATAGCAAAGTACAAAGTTCGTTTTGGATGGATCAATTTAGTTGAAATAGACAGTTTTTGCATGAAAACTCATTCCTGGTGGAACTTCATAGCAAAGTACAAAGTTCGTTTTGGATGGATCAATTTAGTTGAAATAGACAGTTTTTGCATGAAAACTCATTCCTGGTGGAACTTCATAGCAAAGTACAAAGTTCGTTTTGGATGGACAAAGTTAGTTGAAATAGACAGTTCTTGCATAAAAACTCATTCCTGGTGGAACTTCATAGCAAAGTACAAAGTTCGTTTTGGATGGACAAAGTTAGTTGAAATAGACAGTTTTTGCATGAAAACTCATTCCTGGTGGAACTTCATAGCAAAGTACAAAGTTCGTTTTGGATGGACAAAGTTAGTTGAAATAGACAGTTTTTGCATGAAAACTCATTCCTGGTGGAACTTCATAGCAAAGTACAAAGTTCGTTTTGGATGGATCAATTTAGTTGAAATAGACAGTTTTTGCATGAAAACTCATTCCTGGTGGAACTTCATAGCAAAGTACAAAGTTCGTTTTGGATGGATCAATTTAGTTGAAATAGACAGTTTTTGCATGAAAACTCATTCCTGGTGGAACTTCATAGCAAAGTACAAAGTTCGTTTTGGATGGACGAATTAAGTTGAAATAGACAGTTTTTGTATGAAAACTCATTCCTGGTGGAACTTCATAGCAAAGTACAAAGTTCGAATCAGATGGACGAATTAAGTTGAAATAGACAGTTTTTGCATGAAAACTCATTCCTGGTGGAACTTCATAGCAAAGTACAAAGTTCGTTTTGGATGGATCAATTTAGTTGAAATAGACAGTTTTTGCATGAAAACTCATTCCTGGTGGAACTTCATAGCAAAGTACAAAGTTCGTTTTGGATGGATCAATTTAGTTGAAATAGACAGTTTTTGCATGAAAACTCATTCCTGGTGGAACTTCATAGCAAAGTACAAAGTTCGTTTTGGATGGATCAATTTAGTTGAAATAGACAGTTTTTGCATGAAAACTCATTCCTGGTGGAACTTCATAGCAAAGTACAAAGTTCGTTTTGGATGGACGAATTAAGTTGAAATAGACAGTTTTTGTATGAAAACTCATTCCTGGTGGAACTTCATAGCAAAGTACAAAGTTCGAATCAGATGGACGAATTAAGTTGAAATAGACAGTTTTTGCATGAAAACTCATTCCTGGTGGAACTTCATAGCAAAGTACAAAGTTCGTTTTGGATGGATCAATTTAGTTGAAATAGACAGTTTTTGCATGAAAACTCATTCCTGGTGGAACTTCATAGCAAAGTACAAAGTTCGTTTTGGATGGATCAATTTAGTTGAAATAGACAGTTTTTGCATGAAAACTCATTCCTGGTGGAACTTCATAGCAAAGTACAAAGTTCGTTTTGGATGGATCAATTTAGTTGAAATAGACAGTTTTTGCATGAAAACTCATTCCTGGTGGAACTTCATAGCAAAGTACAAAGTTCGTTTTGGATGGATCAATTTAGTTGAAATAGACAGTTTTTGCATGAAAACTCATTCCTGGTGGAACTTCATAGCAAAGTACAAAGTTCGTTTTGGATGGACAAAGTTAGTTGAAATAGACAGTTTTTGCATAAAAACTCATTCCTGGTGGAACTTCATAGCAAAGTACAAAGTTCGTTTTGGATGGACAAAGTTAGTTGAAATAGACAGTTTTTGCATGAAAACTCATTCCTGGTGGAACTTCATAGCAAAGTACAAAGTTCGTTTTGGATGGATCAATTTAGTTGAAATAGACAGTTTTTGCATGAAAACTCATTCCTGGTGGAACTTCATAGCAAAGTACAAAGTTCGTTTTGGATGGATCAATTTAGTTGAAATAGACAGTTTTTGCATGAAAACTCATTCCTGGTGGAACTTCATAGCAAAGTACAAAGTTCGTTTTGGATGGACAAAGTTAGTTGAAATAGACAGTTTTTGCATGAAAACTCATTCCTGGTGGAACTTCATAGCAAAGTACAAAGTTCGTTTTGGATGTATCAATTTAGTTGAAATAGACAGTTTTTGCATGAAAACTCATTCCTGGTGGAACTTCATAGCAAAGTACAAAGTTCGTTTTGGATGGACGAATTAAGTTGAAATAGACAGTTTTTGTATGAAAACTCATTCCTGGTGGAACTTCATAGCAAAGTACAAAGTTCGAATCAGATGGACGAATTAAGTTGAAATAGACAGTTTTTGCATGAAAACTCATTCCTGGTGGAACTTCATAGCAAAGTACAAAGTTCGTTTTGGATGGATCAATTTAGTTGAAATAGACAGTTTTTGCATGAAAACTCATTCCTGGTGGAACTTCATAGCAAAGTACAAAGTTCGTTTTGGATGGATCAATTTAGTTGAAATAGACAGTTTTTGCATGAAAACTCATTCCTGGTGGAACTTCATAGCAAAGTACAAAGTTCGTTTTGGATGGATCAATTTAGTTGAAATAGACAGTTTTTGCATGAAAACTCATTCCTGGTGGAACTTCATAGCAAAGTACAAAGTTCGTTTTGGATGGACGAATTAAGTTGAAATAGACAGTTTTTGTATGAAAACTCATTCCTGGTGGAACTTCATAGCAAAGTACAAAGTTCGTTTTGGATGGATCAATTTAGTTGAAATAGACAGTTTTTGCATGAAAACTCATTCCTGGTGGAACTTCATAGCAAAGTACAAAGTTCGTTTTGGATGGATCAATTTAGTTGAAATAGACAGTTTTTGCATGAAAACTCATTCCTGGTGGAACTTCATAGCAAAGTACAAAGTTCGTTTTGGATGGACAAAGTTAGTTGAAATAGACAGTTTTTGCATGAAAACTCATTCCTGGTGGAACTTCATAGCAAAGTACAAAGTTCGTTTTGGATGTATCAATTTAGTTGAAATAGACAGTTTTTGCATGAAAACTCATTCCTGGTGGAACTTCATAGCAAAGTACAAAGTTCGTTTTGGATGGACGAATTAAGTTGAAATAGACAGTTTTTGTATGAAAACTCATTCCTGGTGGAACTTCATAGCAAAGTACAAAGTTCGAATCAGATGGACGAATTAAGTTGAAATAGACAGTTTTTGCATGAAAACTCATTCCTGGTGGAACTTCATAGCAAAGTACAAAGTTCGTTTTGGATGGATCAATTTAGTTGAAATAGACAGTTTTTGCATGAAAACTCATTCCTGGTGGAACTTCATAGCAAAGTACAAAGTTCGTTTTGGATGGATCAATTTAGTTGAAATAGACAGTTTTTGCATGAAAACTCATTCCTGGTGGAACTTCATAGCAAAGTACAAAGTTCGTTTTGGATGGACAAAGTTAGTTGAAATAGACAGTTTTTGCATGAAAACTCATTCCTGGTGGAACTTCATAGCAAAGTACAAAGTTCGTTTTGGATGGACGAATTAAGTTGAAATAGACAGTTTTTGTATGAAAACTCATTCCTGGTGGAACTTCATAGCAAAGTACAAAGTTCGAATCAGATGGACGAATTAAGTTGAAATAGACAGTTTTTGCATGAAAACTCATTCCTGGTGGAACTTCATAGCAAAGTACAAAGTTCGTTTTGGATGGATCAATTTAGTTGAAATAGACAGTTTTTGCATGAAAACTCATTCCTGGTGGAACTTCATAGCAAAGTACAAAGTTCGTTTTGGATGGATCAATTTAGTTGAAATAGACAGTTTTTGCATGAAAACTCATTCCTGGTGGAACTTCATAGCAAAGTACAAAGTTCGTTTTGGATGGATCAATTAAGTTGAAATAGACAGTTTTTGTATGAAAACTCATTCCTGGTGGAACTTCATAGCAAAGTACAAAGTTCGTTTTGGATGGATCAATTAAGTTGAAATAGACAGTTTTTGTATGAAAACTCATTCCTGGTGGAACTTCATAGCAAAGTACAAAGTTCGAATCAGATGGACGAATTAAGTTGAAATAGACAGTTTTTGCATGAAAACTCATTCCTGGTGGAACTTCATAGCAAAGTACAAAGTTCGTTTTAGATGGACAAAGTTAGTTGAAATAGACAGTTTTTGCATGAAAACTCATTCCTGGTGGAACTTCATAGCAAAGTACAAAGTTCGAATCAGATGGACGAATTAAGTTGAAATAGACAGTTTTTGCATGAAAACTCATTCCTGGTGGAACTTCATAGCAAAGTACAAAGTTCGTTTTGGATGGATCAATTTAGTTGAAATAGACAGTTTTTGCATGAAAACTCATTCCTGGTGGAACTTCATAGCAAAGTACAAAGTTCGTTTTGGATGGACGAATTAAGTTGAAATAGACAGTTTTTGTATGAAAACTCATTCCTGGTGGAACTTCATAGCAAAGTACAAAGTTCGAATCAGATGGACGAATTAAGTTGAAATAGACAGTTTTTGCATGAAAACTCATTCCTGGTGGAACTTCATAGCAAAGTACAAAGTTCGTTTTGGATGGATCAATTTAGTTGAAATAGACAGTTTTTGCATGAAAACTCATTCCTGGTGGAACTTCATAGCAAAGTACAAAGTTCGTTTTGGATGGATCAATTTAGTTGAAATAGACAGTTTTTGCATGAAAACTCATTCCTGGTGGAACTTCATAGCAAAGTACAAAGTTCGTTTTGGATGGATCAATTTAGTTGAAATAGACAGTTTTTGCATGAAAACTCATTCCTGGTGGAACTTCATAGCAAAGTACAAAGTTCGTTTTGGATGGATCAATTTAGTTGAAATAGACAGTTTTTGCATGAAAACTCATTCCTGGTGGAACTTCATAGCAAAGTACAAAGTTCGTTTTGGATGGACAAAGTTAGTTGAAATAGACAGTTTTTGCATAAAAACTCATTCCTGGTGGAACTTCATAGCAAAGTACAAAGTTCGAATCAGATGGACGAATTAAGTTGAAATAGACAGTTTTTGCATGAAAACTCATTCCTGGTGGAACTTCATAGCAAAGTACAAAGTTCGTTTTGGATGGATCAATTTAGTTGAAATAGACAGTTTTTGCATGAAAACTCATTCCTGGTGGAACTTCATAGCAAAGTACAAAGTTCGTTTTGGATGGATCAATTTAGTTGAAATAGACAGTTTTTGCATGAAAACTCATTCCTGGTGGAACTTCATAGCAAAGTACAAAGTTCGTTTTGGATGGACGAATTAAGTTGAAATAGACAGTTTTTGTATGAAAACTCATTCCTGGTGGAACTTCATAGCAAAGTACAAAGTTCGAATCAGATGGACGAATTAAGTTGAAATAGACAGTTTTTGCATGAAAACTCATTCCTGGTGGAACTTCATAGCAAAGTACAAAGTTCGTTTTGGATGGATCAATTTAGTTGAAATAGACAGTTTTTGCATGAAAACTCATTCCTGGTGGAACTTCATAGCAAAGTACAAAGTTCGTTTTGGATGGATCAATTTAGTTGAAATAGACAGTTTTTGCATGAAAACTCATTCCTGGTGGAACTTCATAGCAAAGTACAAAGTTCGTTTTGGATGGATCAATTTAGTTGAAATAGACAGTTTTTGCATGAAAACTCATTCCTGGTGGAACTTCATAGCAAAGTACAAAGTTCGTTTTGGATGGATCAATTTAGTTGAAATAGACAGTTTTTGCATGAAAACTCATTCCTGGTGGAACTTCATAGCAAAGTACAAAGTTCGTTTTGGATGGATCAATTTAGTTGAAATAGACAGTTTTTGCATGAAAACTCATTCCTGGTGGAACTTCATAGCAAAGTACAAAGTTCGAATCAGATGGACGAATTAAGTTGAAATAGACAGTTTTTGCATGAAAACTCATTCCTGGTGGAACTTCATAGCAAAGTACAAAGTTCGTTTTGGATGGATCAATTTAGTTGAAATAGACAGTTTTTGCATGAAAACTCATTCCTGGTGGAACTTCATAGCAAAGTACAAAGTTCGTTTTGGATGGATCAATTTAGTTGAAATAGACAGTTTTTGCATGAAAACTCATTCCTGGTGGAACTTCATAGCAAAGTACAAAGTTCGTTTTGGATGGATCAATTTAGTTGAAATAGACAGTTTTTGCATGAAAACTCATTCCTGGTGGAACTTCATAGCAAAGTACAAAGTTCGTTTTGGATGGACAAAGTTAGTTGAAATAGACAGTTTTTGCATAAAAACTCATTCCTGGTGGAACTTCATAGCAAAGTACAAAGTTCGTTTTGGATGGACGAATTAAGTTGAAATAGACAGTTTTTGCATGAAAACTCATTCCTGGTGGAACTTCATAGCAAAGTACAAAGTTCGTTTTAGATGGACAAAGTTAGTTGAAATAGACAGTTTTTGCATGAAAACTCATTCCTGGTGGAACTTCATAGCAAAGTACAAAGTTCGAATCAGATGGACGAATTAAGTTGAAATAGACAGTTTTTGCATGAAAACTCATTCCTGGTGGAACTTCATAGCAAAGTACAAAGTTCGTTTTGGATGGATCAATTTAGTTGAAATAGACAGTTTTTGCATAAAAACTCATTCCTGGTGGAACTTCATAGCAAAGTACAAAGTTCGTTTTGGATGGATCAATTTAGTTGAAATAGACAGTTTTTGCATGAAAACTCATTCCTGGTGGAACTTCATAGCAAAGTACAAAGTTCGTTTTGGATGGACGAATTAAGTTGAAATAGACAGTTTTTGTATGAAAACTCATTCCTGGTGGAACTTCATAGCAAAGTACAAAGTTCGTTTTAGATGGACAAAGTTAGTTGAAATAGACAGTTTTTGCATGAAAACTCATTCCTGGTGGAACTTCATAGCAAAGTACAAAGTTCGAATCAGATGGACGAATTAAGTTGAAATAGACAGTTTTTGCATGAAAACTCATTCCTGGTGGAACTTCATAGCAAAGTACAAAGTTCGTTTTAGATGGACAAAGTTAGTTGAAATAGACAGTTTTTGCATGAAAACTCATTCCTGGTGGAACTTCATAGCAAAGTACAAAGTTCGAATCAGATGGACGAATTAAGTTGAAATAGACAGTTTTTGCATGAAAACTCATTCCTGGTGGAACTTCATAGCAAAGTACAAAGTTCGTTTTAGATGGACAAAGTTAGTTGAAATAGACAGTTTTTGCATGAAAACTCATTCCTGGTGGAACTTCATAGCAAAGTACAAAGTTCGAATCAGATGGACGAATTAAGTTGAAATAGACAGTTTTTGCATGAAAACTCATTCCTGGTGGAACTTCATAGCAAAGTACAAAGTTCGTTTTGGATGGATCAATTTAGTTGAAATAGACAGTTTTTGCATGAAAACTCATTCCTGGTGGAACTTCATAGCAAAGTACAAAGTTCGTTTTGGATGGATCAATTTAGTTGAAATAGACAGTTTTTGCATGAAAACTCATTCCTGGTGGAACTTCATAGCAAAGTACAAAGTTCGTTTTGGATGGACGAATTAAGTTGAAATAGACAGTTTTTGTATGAAAACTCATTCCTGGTGGAACTTCATAGCAAAGTACAAAGTTCGAATCAGATGGACGAATTAAGTTGAAATAGACAGTTTTTGCATGAAAACGCATTCCTGGTGGAACTTCATAGCAAAGTACAAAGTTCGTTTTAGATGGACAAAGTTAGTTGAAATAGACAGTTTTTGCATGAAAACTCATTCCTGGTGGAACTTCATAGCAAAGTACAAAGTTCGAATCAGATGGACGAATTAAGTTGAAATAGACAGTTTTTGCATGAAAACTCATTCCTGGTGGAACTTCATAGCAAAGTACAAAGTTCGTTTTGGATGGATCAATTTAGTTGAAATAGACAGTTTTTGCATGAAAACTCATTCCTGGTGGAACTTCATAGCAAAGTACAAAGTTCGTTTTGGATGGATCAATTTAGTTGAAATAGACAGTTTTTGCATGAAAACTCATTCCTGGTGGAACTTCATAGCAAAGTACAAAGTTCGTTTTGGATGGACGAATTAAGTTGAAATAGACAGTTTTTGTATGAAAACTCATTCCTGGTGGAACTTCATAGCAAAGTACAAAGTTCGAATCAGATGGACGAATTAAGTTGAAATAGACAGTTTTTGCATGAAAACGCATTCCTAGTGGAACTTCATAGCAAAGTACAAAGTTCGTTTTAGATGGACAAAGTTAGTTGAAATAGACAGTTTTTGCATGAAAACTCATTCCTGGTGGAACTTCATAGCAAAGTACAAAGTTCGTTTTGGATGGATCAATTTAGTTGAAATAGACAGTTTTTGCATGAAAACTCATTCCTGGTGGAACTTCATAGCAAAGTACAAAGTTCGTTTTGGATGGATCAATTTAGTTGAAATAGACAGTTTTTGCATGAAAACTCATTCCTGGTGGAACTTCATAGCAAAGTACAAAGTTCGTTTTGGATGGATCAATTTAGTTGAAATAGACAGTTTTTGCATGAAAACTCATTCCTGGTAGAACTTCATAGCAAAGTACAAAGTTCGTTTTGGATGGACAAAGTTAGTTGAAATAGACAGTTTTTGCATGAAAACTCATTCCTGGTGGAACTTCATAGCAAAGTACAAAGTTCGTTTTGGATGGACAAAGTTAGTTGAAATAGACAGTTTTTGCATAAAAACTCATTCCTGGTGGAACTTCATAGCAAAGTACAAAGTTCGTTTTGGATGGATCAATTTAGTTGAAATAGACAGTTTTTGCATGAAAACTCATTCCTGGTGGAACTTCATAGCAAAGTACAAAGTTCGTTTTGGATGGACGAATTAAGTTGAAATAGACAGTTTTTGCATGAAAACTCATTCCCGGTGGAACTTCATAGCAAAGTACAAAGTTCGAATCAGATGGACAAAGTTAGTTGAAATAGACAGTTTTTGCATGAAAACTCATTCCTGGTAGAACTTCATAGCAAAGTACAAAGTTCGTTTTAGATGGACAAAGTTAGTTGAAATAGACAGTTTTTGCATGAAAACTCATTCCTGGTGGAACTACATAGCAAAGTACAAAGTTCGTTTTGGATGGATCAATTTAGTTGAAATAGACAGTTTTTGCATGAAAACTCATTCCTGGTGGAACTTCATAGCAAAGTACAAAGTTCGTTTTGGATGGATCAATTTAGTTGAAATAGACAGTTTTTGCATGAAAACTCATTCCTGGTGGAACTTCATAGCAAAGTACAAAGTTCGTTTTGGATGGACAAAGTTAGTTGAAATAGACAGTTTTTGCATAAAAACTCATTCCTGGTGGAACTTCATAGCAAAGTACAAAGTTCGTTTTGGATGGACAAAGTTAGTTGAAATAGACAGTTTTTGCATGAAAACTCATTCCTGGTGGAACTTCATAGCAAAGTACAAAGTTCGTTTTGGATGGATCAATTTAGTTGAAATAGACAGTTTTTGCATGAAAACTCATTCCTGGTGGAACTTCATAGCAAAGTACAAAGTTCGTTTTGGATGGATCAATTTAGTTGAAATAGACAGTTTTTGCATGAAAACTCATTCCTGGTGGAACTTCATAGCAAAGTACAAAGTTCGTTTTGGATGGATCAATTTAGTTGAAATAGACAGTTTTTGCATGAAAACTCATTCCTGGTGGAACTTCATAGCAAAGTACAAAGTTCGTTTTGGATGGATCAATTTAGTTGAAATAGACAGTTTTTGCATGAAAACTCATTCCTGGTGGAACTTCATAGCAAAGTACAAAGTTCGTTTTGGATGGACAAAGTTAGTTGAAATAGACAGTTTTTGCATAAAAACTCATTCCTGGTGGAACTTCATAGCAAAGTACAAAGTTCGAATCAGATGGACGAATTAAGTTGAAATAGACAGTTTTTGCATGAAAACTCATTCCTGGTGGAACTTCATAGCAAAGTACAAAGTTCGTTTTGGATGGATCAATTTAGTTGAAATAGACAGTTTTTGCATGAAAACTCATTCCTGGTGGAACTTCATAGCAAAGTACAAAGTTCGTTTTGGATGGATCAATTTAGTTGAAATAGACAGTTTTTGCATGAAAACTCATTCCTGGTGGAACTTCATAGCAAAGTACAAAGTTCGTTTTGGATGGATCAATTTAGTTGAAATAGACAGTTTTTGCATGAAAACTCATTCCTGGTGGAACTTCATAGCAAAGTACAAAGTTCGTTTTGGATGGACAAAGTTAGTTGAAATAGACAGTTTTTGCATAAAAACTCATTCCTGGTGGAACTTCATAGCAAAGTACAAAGTTCGAATCAGATGGACGAATTAAGTTGAAATAGACAGTTTTTGCATGAAAACTCATTCCTGGTGGAACTTCATAGCAAAGTACAAAGTTCGTTTTGGATGGATCAATTTAGTTGAAATAGACAGTTTTTGCATGAAAACTCATTCCTGGTGGAACTTCATAGCAAAGTACAAAGTTCGTTTTGGATGGATCAATTTAGTTGAAATAGACAGTTTTTGCATGAAAACTCATTCCTGGTGGAACTTCATAGCAAAGTACAAAGTTCGTTTTGGATGGACGAATTAAGTTGAAATAGACAGTTTTTGTATGAAAACTCATTCCTGGTGGAACTTCATAGCAAAGTACAAAGTTCGAATCAGATGGACGAATTAAGTTGAAATAGACAGTTTTTGCATGAAAACTCATTCCTGGTGGAACTTCATAGCAAAGTACAAAGTTCGTTTTGGATGATCAATTTAGTTGAAATAGACAGTTTTTGCATGAAAACTCATTCCTGGTGGAACTTCATAGCAAAGTACAAAGTTCGTTTTGGATGGATCAATTTAGTTGAAATAGACAGTTTTTGCATGAAAACTCATTCCTGGTGGAACTTCATAGCAAAGTACAAAGTTCGTTTTGGATGGATCAATTTAGTTGAAATAGACAGTTTTTGCATGAAAACTCATTCCTGGTGGAACTTCATAGCAAAGTACAAAGTTCGTTTTGGATGGATCAATTTAGTTGAAATAGACAGTTTTTGCATGAAAACTCATTCCTGGTGGAACTTCATAGCAAAGTACAAAGTTCGTTTTGGATGGACAAAGTTAGTTGAAATAGACAGTTTTTGCATAAAAACTCATTCCTGGTGGAACTTCATAGCAAAGTACAAAGTTCGAATCAGATGGACGAATTAAGTTGAAATAGACAGTTTTTGCATGAAAACTCATTCCTGGTGGAACTTCATAGCAAAGTACAAAGTTCGTTTTGGATGGATCAATTTAGTGAAATAGACAGTTTTTGCATTGAAAACTCAATTCCTGGTGGAACTTCATAGCAAAGTACAAAGTTCGTTTTTGGATGGATCAATTTAGTTGAAATAGACAGTTTTTGCATGAAAACTCATTCCTGGTGGAACTTCATAGCAAAGTACAAAGTTCGTTTTGGATGGACGAATTAAGTTGAAATAGACAGTTTTTGTATGAAAACTCATTCCTGGTGGAACTTCATAGCAAAGTACAAAGTTCGTTTTGGATGGATCAATTTAGTTGAAATAGACAGTTTTTGCATGAAAACTCATTCCTGGTGGAACTTCATAGCAAAGTACAAAGTTCGTTTTGGATGGATCAATTTAGTTGAAATAGACAGTTTTTGCATGAAAACTCATTCCTGGTGGAACTTCATAGCAAAGTACAAAGTTCGTTTTGGATGGACAAAGTTAGTTGAAATAGACAGTTTTTGCATGAAAACTCATTCTGGTGGAACTTATAGCAAAGTACAAAGTTCGTTTTGGATGTATCAATTTAGTTGAAATAGACAGTTTTTGCATGAAAACTCATTCCTGGTGGAACTTCATAGCAAAGTACAAAGTTCGTTTGGATGGACGAATTAAGTTGAAATAGACAGTTTTTGTATGAAAACTCATTCCTGGTGGAACTTCATAGCAAAGTACAAAGTTCGAATCAGATGGACGAATTAAGTTGAAATAGACAGTTTTTGCATGAAAACTCATTCCTGGTGGAACTTCATAGCAAAGTACAAAGTTCGTTTTTGGATGGATCAATTTAGTTGAAATAGACAGTTTTTGCATGAAAAACTCATTCCTGGTGGAACTTCATAGCAAAGTACAAAGTTCGTTTTGGATGGATCAATTTAGTTGAAATAGACAGTTTTTGCATGAAAACTCATTCCTGGTGGAACTTCATAGCAAAGTACAAAGTTCGTTTTGGATGGACGAATTAAGTTGAAATAGACAGTTTTTGTATGAAAACTCATTCCTGGTGGAACTTCATAGCAAAGTACAAAGTTCGAATCAGATGGACGAATTAAGTTGAAATAGACAGTTTTTTGCATGAAAACTCATTCCTGGTGGAACTTCATAGCAAAGTACAAAGTTCGTTTTGGATGGATCAATTTAGTTGAATAGACAGTTTTTGCATGAAAACTCATTCCTGGTGGAACTTCATAGCAAAGTACAAAGTTCGTTTTGGATGGATCAATTTAGTTGAAATAGACAGTTTTTGCATGAAAACTCATTCCTGGTGGAACTTCATAGCAAAGTACAAAGTTCGTTTTGGATGGATCAATTTAGTTGAAATAGACAGTTTTTGCATGAAAACTCATTCCTGGTGGAACTTCATAGCAAAGTACAAAGTTCGTTTTGGATGGACGAATTAAGTTGAAATAGACAGTTTTGTATGAAAACTCATTCCTGGTGGAACTTCATAGCAAGTACAAAGTTCGAATCAGATGGACGAATTAAGTTGAAATAGACAGTTTTGCATGAAAACTCATTCCTGGTGGAACTTCATAGCAAAGTACAAAGTTCGTTTTAGATGGACAAAGTTAGTTGAAATAGACAGTTTTTGCATGAAAACTCATTCCTGGTGGAACTTCATAGCAAAGTACAAAGTTCGAATCAGATGGACGAATTAAGTTGAAATAGACAGTTTTTGCATGAAAACTCATTCCTGGTGGAACTTCATAGCAAAGTACAAAGTTCGTTTTGGATGGATCAATTTAGTTGAAATAGACAGTTTTTGCATGAAAACTCATTCCTGGTGGAACTTCATAGCAAAGTACAAAGTTCGTTTTGGATGGATCAATTAAGTTGAAATAGACAGTTTTTGTATGAAAACTCATTCCTGGTGGAACTTCATAGCTAAAGTACAAAGTTCGAATCAGATGGACGAATTAAGTTGAAATAGACAGTTTTTGTATGAAAACTCATTCCTGGTGGAACTTCATAGCAAAGTACAAAGTTCGAATCAGATGGACGAATTAAGTTGAAATAGACAGTTTTTTGCATGAAAACTCATTCCTGGTGGAACTTCATAGCAAAGTACAAAGTTCGTTTTGGATGGATCATTTAGTTGAAATAGACAGTTTTTGCATGAAAACTCATTCCTGGTGGAACTTCATAGCAAAGTACAAAGTTCGTTTTGGATGGACGAATTAGTTGAAATAGACAGTTTTTGTATGACAACTCATTCCTGGTGGAACTTCATAGCAAAGTACAAAGTTCGTTTTGGATGGACGAATTAAGTTGAAAATAGAACAGTTTTTTGCATGAAAACTCATTCCTGTGGAACTTCATAGCAAAGTACAAAGTTCGTTTTAGATGGACAAAGTTAGTTGAAATAGACAGTTTTTGCATGAAAACTCATTCCTGGTGGAACTTCATAGCAAAGTACAAAGTTCGAATCAGATGGACGAATTAAGTTGAAATAGACAGTTTTTGCATGAAAACTCATTCCTGGTGGAACTTCATAGCAAAGTACAAAGTTCGTTTTGGATGGATCAATTTAGTTGAAATAGACAGTTTTTTGCATAAAAACTCATTCCTGGTGGAACTTCATAGCAAAGTACAAAGTTCGTTTTTGGATGGATCAATTTAGTTGAAATAGACAGTTTTTGCATGAAAACTCATTCCTGGTGGAACTTCATAGCAAAGTACAAAGTTCGTTTTGGATGGACGAATTAAGTTGAAATAGACAGTTTTTGTATGAAAACTCATTCCTGGTGGAACTTCATAGCAAAGTACAAAGTTCGTTTTAGATGGACAAAGTTAGTTGAAATAGACAGTTTTTGCATGACAACTCATTCCTGGTGGAACTTCATAGCAAAGTACAAAGTTCGAATCAGATGGACGAATTAAGTTGAAATAGACAGTTTTTGCATGAAAACTCATTCCTGGTGGAACTTCATAGCAAAGTACAAAGTTCGTTTTAGATGGACAAAGTTAGTTGAAATAGACAGTTTTTGCATGAAAACTCATTCCTGGTGGAACTTCATAGCAAAGTACAAAGTTCGAATCAGATGGACGAATTAAGTTGAAATAGACAGTTTTTGCATGAAAACTCATTCCTGGTGGAACTTCATAGCAAAGTACAAAGTTCGTTTTGGATGGATCAATTTAGTTGAAATAGACAGTTTTTGCATGAAAACTCATTCCTGGTGGAACTTCATAGCAAAGTACAAAGTTCGTTTTGGATGGATCAATTTAGTTGAAATAGACAGTTTTTGCATGAAAACTCATTCCTGGTGGAACTTCATAGCAAAGTACAAAGTTCGTTTTGGATGGATCAATTTAGTTGAAATAGACAGTTTTTGCATGAAAACTCATTCCTGGTGGAACTTCATAGCAAAGTACAAAGTTCGTTTTGGATGGATCAATTTAGTTGAAATAGACAGTTTTTGCATGAAAACTCATTCCTGGTGGAACTTCATAGCAAAGTACAAAGTTCGTTTTGGATGGACGAATTAAGTTGAAATAGACAGTTTTTGTATGAAAACTCATTCCTGGTGGAACTTCATAGCAAAGTACAAAGTTCGAATCAGATGGACGAATTAAGTTGAAATAGACAGTTTTTGCATGAAAACGCATTCCTGGTGGAACTTCATAGCAAAGTACAAAGTTCGTTTTAGATGGACAAAGTTAGTTGAAATAGACAGTTTTTGCATGAAAACTCATTCCTGGTGGAACTTCATAGCAAAGTACAAAGTTCGAATCAGATGGACGAATTAAGTTGAAATAGACAGTTTTTGCATGAAAACTCATTCCTGGTGGAACTTCATAGCAAAGTACAAAGTTCGTTTTGGATGGATCAATTTAGTTGAAATAGACAGTTTTTGCATGAAAACTCATTCCTGGTGGAACTTCATAGCAAAGTACAAAGTTCGTTTTGGATGGATCAATTTAGTTGAAATAGACAGTTTTTGCATGAAAACTCATTCCTGGTGGAACTTCATAGCAAAGTACAAAGTTCGTTTTGGATGGACGAATTAAGTTGAAATAGACAGTTTTTGTATGAAAACTCATTCCTGGTGGAACTTCATAGCAAAGTACAAAGTTCGAATCAGATGGACGAATTAAGTTGAAATAGACAGTTTTTGCATGAAAACGCATTCCTGGTGGAACTTCATAGCAAAGTACAAAGTTCGTTTTAGATGGACAAAGTTAGTTGAAATAGACAGTTTTTGCATGAAAACTCATTCCTGGTGGAACTTCATAGCAAAGTACAAAGTTCGTTTTGGATGGATCAATTTAGTTGAAATAGACAGTTTTTGCATGAAAACTCATTCCTGGTGGAACTTCATAGCAAAGTACAAAGTTCGTTTTGGATGGATCAATTTAGTTGAAATAGACAGTTTTTGCATGAAAACTCATTCCTGGTGGAACTTCATAGCAAAGTACAAAGTTCGTTTTGGATGGATCAATTTAGTTGAAATAGACAGTTTTTGCATGAAAACTCATTCCTGGTGGAACTTCATAGCAAAGTACAAAGTTCGTTTTGGATGGACAAAGTTAGTTGAAATAGACAGTTTTTGCATGAAAACTCATTCCTGGTGGAACTTCATAGCAAAGTACAAAGTTCGTTTTGGATGGACAAAGTTAGTTGAAATAGACAGTTTTTGCATAAAAACTCATTCCTGGTGGAACTTCATAGCAAAGTACAAAGTTCGTTTTGGATGGATCAATTTAGTTGAAATAGACAGTTTTTGCATGAAAACTCATTCCTGGTGGAACTTCATAGCAAAGTACAAAGTTCGTTTTGGATGGACGAATTAAGTTGAAATAGACAGTTTTTGCATGAAAACTCATTCCCGGTGGAACTTCATAGCAAAGTACAAAGTTCGAATCAGATGGACAAAGTTAGTTGAAATAGACAGTTTTTGCATGAAAACTCATTCCTGGTAGAACTTCATAGCAAAGTACAAAGTTCGTTTTAGATGGACAAAGTTAGTTGAAATAGACAGTTTTTGCATGAAAACTCATTCCTGGTGGAACTACATAGCAAAGTACAAAGTTCGTTTTGGATGGATCAATTTAGTTGAAATAGACAGTTTTTGCATGAAAACTCATTCCTGGTGGAACTTCATAGCAAAGTACAAAGTTCGTTTTGGATGGACAAAGTTAGTTGAAATAGACAGTTTTTGCATAAAAACTCATTCCTGGTGGAACTTCATAGCAAAGTACAAAGTTCGTTTTGGATGGATCAATTTAGTTGAAATAGACAGTTTTTGCATGAAAACTCATTCCTGGTGGAACTTCATAGCAAAGTACAAAGTTCGTTGTGGATGGACAAAGTTAGTTGAAATAGACAGTTTTTGCATAAAAACTCATTCCTGGTGGAACTTCATAGCAAAGTACAAAGTTCGTTTTGGATGGACAAAGTTAGTTGAAATAGACAGTTTTTGCATGAAAACTCATTCCTGGTGGAACTTCATAGCAAAGTACAAAGTTCGTTTTTGATGGACGAATTAAGTTGAAATAGACAGTTTTTGCATGAAAACTCATTCCTGGTGGAACTTCATAGCAAAGTACAAAGTTCGTTTTGGATGGACAAAGTTAGTTGAAATAGACAGTTTTTGCATGAAAACTCATTCCTGGTGGAACTTCATAGCAAAGTACAAAGTTCGTTTTGGATGGATCAATTTAGTTTAAATAGACAGTTCTTGCATGAAAACTCATTCCTGGTGGAACTTCATAGCAAAGTACAAAATTCGTTTCGGATGGATCAATTTAGTTGAAATAGACAGTTTTTGCATGAAAACTCATTCCTGGTGGAACTTCATAGCAAAGTACAAAGTTCGTTTTGGATGGACAAAGTTAGTTGAAATAGACAGTTTTTGCATGAAAACTCATTCCTGGTGGAACTTCATAGCAAAGTACAAAGTTCGTTTTCGATGGACAAAGTTAGTTGAAATAGACAGTTTTTGCATAAAAACTCATTCCTGGTGGAACTTCATAGCAAAGTACAAAGTTCGTTTTGGATGGACAAAGTTAGTTGAAATAGACAGTTTTTGCATGAAAACTCATTCCTGGTGGAACTTCATAGCAAAGTACAAAGTTCGTTTTGGATGGACAAAGTTAGTTGAAATAGACAGTTTTTGCATGAAAACTCATTCCTGGTGGAACTTCATAGCAAAGTACAAAGTTCGTTTTGGATGGATCAATTTAGTTGAAATAGACAGTTTTTGCATGAAAACTCATTCCTGGTGGAACTTCATAGCAAAGTACAAAGTTCGTTTTGGATGGATCAATTTAGTTTAAATAGACAGTTTTTGCATGAAAACTCATTCCTGGTGGAACTTCATAGCAAAGTACAAAGTTCGTTTTGGATGGATCAATTTAGTTGAAATAGACAGTTTTTGCATGAAAACTCATTCCTGGTGGAACTTCATAGCAAAGTACAAAGTTCGTTTTGGATGGATCAATTTAGTTGAAATAGACAGTTTTTGCATGAAAACTCATTCCTGGTGGAACTTCATAGCAAAGTACAAAGTTCGTTTTGGATGGACGAATTAAGTTGAAATAGACAGTTTTTGTATGAAAACTCATTCCTGGTGGAACTTCATAGCAAAGTACAAAGTTCGTTTTGGATGGATCAATTTAGTTGAAATAGACAGTTTTTGCATAAAAACTCATTCCTGGTGGAACTTCATAGCAAAGTACAAAGTTCGTTTTGGATGGATCAATTTAGTTGAAATAGACAGTTTTTGCATGAAAACTCATTCCTGGTGGAACTTCATAGCAAAGTACAAAGTTCGTTTTCGATGGACAAAGTTAGTTGAAATAGACAGTTTTTGCATAAAAACTCATTCCTGGTGGAACTTCATAGCAAAGTACAAAGTTCGTTTTGGATGGATCAATTTAGTTTAAATAGACAGTTTTTGCATGAAAACTCATTCCTGGTGGAACTTCATAGCAAAGTACAAAGTTCGTTTTGGATGGACAAAGTTAGTTGAAATAGACAGTTTTTGCATAAAAACTCATTCCTGGTGGAACTTCATAGCAAAGTACAAAGTTCGTTTTGGATGGATCAATTTAGTTTAAATAGACAGTTTTTGCATGAAAACTCATTCCTGGTGGAACTTCATAGCAAAGTACAAAGTTCGTTTTGGATGGATCAATTTAGTTGAAATAGACAGTTTTTGCATAAAAACTCATTCCTGGTGGAACTTCATAGCAAAGTACAAAGTTCGTTTTGGATGGATCAATTTAGTTGAAATAGACAGTTTTTGCATGAAAACTCATTCCTGGTGGAACTTCATAGCAAAGTACAAAGTTCGTTTTGGATGGACGAATTAAGTTGAAATAGACAGTTTTTGCATGAAAACTCATTCCTGGTGGAACTTCATAGCAAAGTACAAAGTTCGTTTTGGATGGATCAATTTAGTTTAAATAGACAGTTCTTGCATGAAAACTCATTCCTGGTGGAACTTCATAGCAAAGTACAAAATTCGTTTCGGATGGATCAATTTAGTTGAAATAGACAGTTTTTGCATGAAAACTCATTCCTGGTGGAACTTCATAGCAAAGTACAAAGTTCGTTTTGGATGGACAAAGTTAGTTGAAATAGACAGTTTTTGCATGAAAACTCATTCCTGGTGGAACTTCATAGCAAAGTACAAAGTTCGTTTTGGATGGACAAAGTTAGTTGAAATAGACAGTTTTTGCATGAAAACTCATTCCTGGTGGAACTTCATAGCAAAGTACAAAGTTCGTTTTCGATGGACAAAGTTAGTTGAAATAGACAGTTTTTGCATAAAAACTCATTCCTGGTGGAACTTCATAGCAAAGTACAAAGTTCGTTTTGGATGGACAAAGTTAGTTGAAATAGACAGTTTTTGCATGAAAACTCATTCCTGGTGGAACTTCATAGCAAAGTACAAAGTTCGTTTTGGATGGACAAAGTTAGTTGAAATAGACAGTTTTTGCATAAAAACTCATTCCTGGTGGAACTTCATAGCAAAGTACAAAGTTCGTTTTGGATGGATCAATTTAGTTGAAATAGACAGTTTTTGCATGAAAACTCATTCCTGGTGGAACTTCATAGCAAAGTACAAAGTTCGTTTTGGATGGACAAAGTTAGTTGAAATAGACAGTTTTTGCATGAAAACTCATTCCTGGTGGAACTTCATAGCAAAGTACAAAGTTCGTTTTGGATGGATCAATTTAGTTGAAATAGACAGTTTTTGCATGAAAACTCATTCCTGGTGGAACTTCATAGCAAAGTACAAAGTTCGTTTTGGATGGATCAATTTAGTTTAAATAGACAGTTTTTGCATGAAAACTCATTCCTGGTGGAACTTCATAGCAAAGTACAAAGTTCGTTTTGGATGGACAAAGTTAGTTGAAATAGACAGTTTTTGCATAAAAACTCATTCCTGGTGGAACTTCATAGCAAAGTACAAAGTTCGTTTTGGATGGATCAATTTAGTTGAAATAGACAGTTTTTGCATGAAAACTCATTCCTGGTGGAACTTCATAGCAAAGTACAAAGTTCGTTTTGGATGGATCAATTTAGTTGAAATAGACAGTTTTTGCATGAAAACTCATTCCTGGTGGAACTTCATAGCAAAGTACAAAGTTCGTTTTGGATGGATCAATTTAGTTGAAATAGACAGTTTTTGCATGAAAACTCATTCCTGGTGGAACTTCATAGCAAAGTACAAAGTTCGTTTTGGATGGACAAAGTTAGTTGAAATAGACAGTTTTTGCATAAAAACTCATTCCTGGTGGAACTTCATAGCAAAGTACAAAGTTCGTTTTGGATGGACAAAGTTAGTTGAAATAGACAGTTTTTGCATAAAAACTCATTCCTGGTGGAACTTCATAGCAAAGTACAAAGTTCGTTTTGGATGGACAAAGTTAGTTGAAATAGACAGTTTTTGCATAAAAACTCATTCCTGGTGGAACTTCATAGCAAAGTACAAAGTTCGTTTTGGATGGACAAAGTTAGTTGAAATAGACAGTTTTTGCATAAAAACTCATTCCTGGTGGAACTTCATAGCAAAGTACAAAGTTCGTTTTGGATGGACAAAGTTAGTTGAAATAGACAGTTTTTGCATAAAAACTCATTCCTGGTGGAACTTCATAGCAAAGTACAAAGTTCGTTTTGGATGGACAAAGTTAGTTGAAATAGACAGTTTTTGCATGAAAACTCATTCCTGGTGGAACTTCATAGCAAAGTACAAAGTTCGTTTTGGATGGACAAAGTTAGTTGAAATAGACAGTTTTTGCATAAAAACTCATTCCTGGTGGAACTTCATAGCAAAGTACAAAGTTCGTTTTGGATGGATCAATTTAGTTGAAATAGACAGTTTTTGCATGAAAACTCATTCCTGGTGGAACTTCATAGCAAAGTACAAAGTTCGTTTTGGATGTATCAATTTAGTTGAAATAGACAGTTTTTGCATGAAAACTCATTCCTGGTGGAACTTCATAGCAAAGTACAAAGTTCGTTTTGGATGGACGAATTAAGTTGAAATAGACAGTTTTTGTATGAAAACTCATTCCTGGTGGAACTTCATAGCAAAGTACAAAGTTCGAATCAGATGGACGAATTAAGTTGAAATAGACAGTTTTTGCATGAAAACTCATTCCTGGTAGAACTTCATAGCAAAGTACAAAGTTCGTTTTAAATGGACAAAGTTAGTTGAAATAGACAGTTTTTGCATGAAAACTCATTCCTGGTGGAACTTCATAGCAAAGTACAAAGTTCGTTTTGGATGGATCAATTTAGTTGAAATAGACAGTTTTTGCATGAAAACTCATTCCTGGTGGAACTTCATAGCAAAGTACAAAGTTCGTTTTGGATGGATCAATTTAGTTGAAATAGACAGTTTTTGCATGAAAACTCATTCCTGGTGGAACTTCATAGCAAAGTACAAAGTTCGTTTTGGATGGATCAATTTAGTTGAAATAGACAGTTTTTGCATGAAAACTCATTCCTGGTGGAACTTCATAGCAAAGTACAAAGTTCGTTTTGGATGGACAAAGTTAGTTGAAATAGACAGTTTTTGCATAAAAACTCATTCCTGGTGGAACTTCATAGCAAAGTACAAAGTTCGTTTTGGATGGACAAAGTTAGTTGAAATAGACAGTTTTTGCATAAAAACTCATTCCTGGTGGAACTTCATAGCAAAGTACAAAGTTGTTTTGGATGGATCAATTTAGTTGAAATAGACAGTTTTTGCATGAAAACTCATTCCTGGTGGAACTTCATAGCAAAGTACAAAGTTCGTTTTGGATGGATCAATTTAGTTGAAATAGACAGTTTTTGCATGAAAACTCATTCCTGGTGGAACTTCATAGCAAAGTACAAAGTTCGTTTTGGATGGATCAATTTAGTTGAAATAGACAGTTTTTGCATGAAAACTCATTCCTGGTGGAACTTCATAGCAAAGTACAAAGTTCGTTTTGGATGGATCAATTTAGTTGAAATAGACAGTTTTTGCATGAAAACTCATTCCTGGTGGAACTTCATAGCAAAGTACAAAGTTCGTTTTGGATGGATCAATTTAGTTGAAATAGACAGTTTTTGCATGAAAACTCATTCCTGGTGGAACTTCATAGCAAAGTACAAAGTTCGTTTTGGATGGACAAAGTTAGTTGAAATAGACAGTTTTTGCATAAAAACTCATTCCTGGTGGAACTTCATAGCAAAGTACAAAGTTCGTTTTGGATGGACAAAGTTAGTTGAAATAGACAGTTTTTGCATAAAAACTCATTCCTGGTGGAACTTCATAGCAAAGTACAAAGTTGTTTTGGATGGATCAATTTAGTTGAAATAGACAGTTTTTGCATGAAAACTCATTCCTGGTGGAACTTCATAGCAAAGTACAAAGTTCGTTTTGGATGGACAAAGTTAGTTGAAATAGACAGTTTTTGCATGAAAACTCATTCCTGGTGGAACTTCATAGCAAAGTACAAAGTTCGTTTTGGATGGACAAAGTTAGTTGAAATAGACAGTTTTTGCATAAAAACTCATTCCTGGTGGAACTTCATAGCAAAGTACAAAGTTCGTTTTGGATGGATCAATTTAGTTGAAATAGACAGTTTTTGCATGAAAACTCATTCCTGGTGGAACTTCATAGCAAAGTACAAAGTTCGTTTTGGATGGACAAAGTTAGTTGAAATAGACAGTTTTTGCATGAAAACTCATTCCTGGTGGAACTTCATAGCAAAGTACAAAGTTGTTTTGGATGGATCAATTTAGTTGAAATAGACAGTTTTTGCATGAAAACTCATTCCTGGTGGAACTTCATAGCAAAGTACAAAGTTCGTTTTGGATGGACAAAGTTAGTTGAAATAGACAGTTTTTGCATGAAAACTCATTCCTGGTGGAACTTCATAGCAAAGTACAAAGTTCGTTTTGGATGGACAAAGTTAGTTGAAATAGACAGTTTTTGCATAAAAACTCATTCCTGGTGGAACTTCATAGCAAAGTACAAAGTTCGTTTTGGATGGATCAATTTAGTTGAAATAGACAGTTTTTGCATGAAAACTCATTCCTGGTGGAACTTCATAGCAAAGTACAAAGTTCGTTTTGGATGGACAAAGTTAGTTGAAATAGACAGTTTTTGCATGAAAACTCATTCCTGGTGGAACTTCATAGCAAAGTACAAAGTTCGTTTTGGATGGACAAAGTTAGTTGAAATAGACAGTTTTTGCATAAAAACTCATTCCTGGTGGAACTTCATAGCAAAGTACAAAGTTCGTTTTGGATGGACAAAGTTAGTTGAAATAGACAGTTTTTGCATGAAAACTCATTCCTGGTGGAACTTCATAGCAAAGTACAAAGTTCGTTTTGGATGGATCAATTTAGTTGAAATAGACAGTTTTTGCACGAAAACTCATTCCTGGTGGAACTTCATAGCAAAGTACAAAGTTCGTTTTGGATGGACGAATTAAGTTGAAATAGACAGTTTTTGTATGAAAACTCATTCCTGGTGGAACTTCATAGCAAAGTACAAAGTTCGAATCAGATGGACGAATTAAGTTGAAATAGACAGTTTTTGCATGAAAACTCATTCCTGGTAGAACTTCATAGCAAAGTACAAAGTTCGTTTTAAATGGACAAAGTTAGTTGAAATAGACAGTTTTTGCATGAAAACTCATTCCTGGTGGAACTTCATAGCAAAGTACAAAGTTCGTTTTGGATGGATCAATTTAGTTGAAATAGACAGTTTTTGCATGAAAACTCATTCCTGGTGGAACTTCATAGCAAAGTACAAAGTTCGTTTTGGATGGATCAATTTAGTTGAAATAGACAGTTTTTGCATGAAAACTCATTCCTGGTGGAACTTCATAGCAAAGTACAAAGTTCGTTTTGGATGGATCAATTTAGTTGAAATAGACAGTTTTTGCATGAAAACTCATTCCTGGTGGAACTTCATAGCAAAGTACAAAGTTCGTTTTGGATGGACAAAGTTAGTTGAAATAGACAGTTTTTGCATAAAAACTCATTCCTGGTGGAACTTCATAGCAAAGTACAAAGTTCGTTTTGGATGGACAAAGTTAGTTGAAATAGACAGTTTTTGCATGAAAACTCATTCCTGGTGGAACTTCATAGCAAAGTACAAAGTTGTTTTGGATGGATCAATTTAGTTGAAATAGACAGTTTTTGCATGAAAACTCATTCCTGGTGGAACTTCATAGCAAAGTACAAAGTTCGTTTTGGATGGATCAATTTAGTTGAAATAGACAGTTTTTGCATGAAAACTCATTCCTGGTGGAACTTCATAGCAAAGTACAAAGTTCGTTTTGGATGGATCAATTTAGTTGAAATAGACAGTTTTTGCATGAAAACTCATTCCTGGTGGAACTTCATAGCAAAGTACAAAGTTCGTTTTGGATGGATCAATTTAGTTGAAATAGACAGTTTTTGCATGAAAACTCATTCCTGGTGGAACTTCATAGCAAAGTACAAAGTTCGTTTTGGATGGATCAATTTAGTTGAAATAGACAGTTTTTGCATGAAAACTCATTCCTGGTGGAACTTCATAGCAAAGTACAAAGTTCGTTTTGGATGGATCAATTTAGTTGAAATAGACAGTTTTTGCATGAAAACTCATTCCTGGTGGAACTTCATAGCAAAGTACAAAGTTCGTTTTGGATGGACAAAGTTAGTTGAAATAGACAGTTTTTGCATGAAAACTCATTCCTGGTGGAACTTCATAGCAAAGTACAAAGTTCGTTTTGGATGGACAAAGTTAGTTGAAATAGACAGTTTTTGCATAAAAACTCATTCCTGGTGGAACTTCATAGCAAAGTACAAAGTTGTTTTGGATGGATCAATTTATTTGAAATAGACAGTTTTTGCATGAAAACTCATTCCTGGTGGAACTTCATAGCAAAGTACAAAGTTCGTTTTGGATGGACAAAGTTAGTTGAAATAGACAGTTTTTGCATGAAAACTCATTCCTGGTGGAACTTCATAGCAAAGTACAAAGTTCGTTTTGGATGGACAAAGTTAGTTGAAATAGACAGTTTTTGCATAAAAACTCATTCCTGGTGGAACTTCATAGCAAAGTACAAAGTTCGTTTTGGATGGATCAATTTAGTTGAAATAGACAGTTTTTGCATGAAAACTTATTCCTGGTGGAACTTCATAGCAAAGTACAAAGTTCGTTTTGGATGGATCAATTTAGTTGAAATAGACAGTTTTTGCATGAAAACTCATTCCTGGTGGAACTTCATAGCAAAGTACAAAGTTCGTTTTGGATGGACGAATTAAGTTGAAATAGACAGTTTTTGTATGAAAACTCATTCCTGGTGGAACTTCATAGCAAAGTACAAAGTTCGAATCAGATGGACGAATTAAGTTGAAATAGACAGTTTTTGCATGAAAACTCATTCCTGGTGGAACTTCATAGCAAAGTACAAAGTTCGTTTTGGATGGATCAATTTAGTTGAAATAGACAGTTTTTGCATGAAAACTCATTCCTGGTGGAACTTCATAGCAAAGTACAAAGTTCGTTTTGGATGCACAAAGTTAGTTGAAATAGACAGTTTTTGCATGAAAACTCATTCCTGGTGGAACTTCATAGCAAAGTACAAAGTTCGTTTTGGATGGACAAAGTTAGTTGAAATAGACAGTTTTTGCATAAAAACTCATTCCTGGTGGAACTTCATAGCAAAGTACAAAGTTCGTTTTGGATGGACAAAGTTAGTTGAAATAGACAGTTCTTGCATAAAAACTCATTCCTGGTGGAACTTCATAGCAAAGTACAAAGTTCGTTTTGGATGGACAAAGTTAGTTGAAATAGACAGTTTTTGCATGAAAACTCATTCCTGGTGGAACTTCATAGCAAAGTACAAAGTTCGTTTTGGATGGATCAATTTAGTTGAAATAGACAGTTTTTGCATGAAAACTCATTCCTGGTGGAACTTCATAGCAAAGTACAAAGTTCGTTTTGGATGGACAAAGTTAGTTGAAATAGACAGTTTTTGCATAAAAACTCATTCCTGGTGGAACTTCATAGCAAAGTACAAAGTTCGTTTTGGATGGACAAAGTTAGTTGAAATAGACAGTTCTTGCATAAAAACTCATTCCTGGTGGAACTTCATAGCAAAGTACAAAGTTCGTTTTGGATGGACAAAGTTAGTTGAAATAGACAGTTTTTGCATGAAAACTCATTCCTGGTGGAACTTCATAGCAAAGTACAAAGTTCGTTTTGGATGGATGAATTTAGTTAAAATAGACAGTTTTTGCATGAAAACTCATTCCTGGTGGAACTTCATAGCCAAGTACAAAGTTCGTTTTGGATGGATCAATTTAGTTGAAATAGACAGTTTTTGCATGAAAACTCATTCCTGGTGGAACTTCATAGCAAAGTACAAAGTTCGTTTTGGATGGATGAATTTAGTTAAAATAGACAGTTTTTGCATGAAAACTCATTCCTGGTGGAACTTCATAGCCAAGTACAAAGTTCGTTTTGGATGGACAAAGTTAGTTGAAATAGACAGTTTTTGCATGAAAACTCATTCCTGGTGGAACTTCATAGCAAAGTACAAAGTTCGTTTTGGATGGACAAAGTTAGTTGAAATAGACAGTTTTTGCATGAAAACTCATTCCTGGTGGAACTTCATAGCAAAGTACAAAGTTCGTTTTGGATGGACAAAGTTAGTTGAAATAGACAGTTTTTGCATGAAAACTCATTCCTGGTGGAACTTCATAGCAAAGTACAAAGTTCGTTTTGGATGGACAAAGTTAGTTGAAATAGACAGTTTTTGCATGAAAACTCATTCCTGGTGGAACTTCATAGCAAAGTACAAAGTTCGTTTTGGATGGATCAATTTAGTTGAAATAGACAGTTTTTGCATGAAAACTCATTCCTGGTGGAACTTCATAGCAAAGTACAAAGTTCGTTTTGGATGGACAAAGTTAGTTGAAATAGACAGTTTTTGCATGAAAACTCATTCCTGGTGGAACTTCATAGCAAAGTACAAAGTTCGTTTTGGATGGACAAAGTTAGTTGAAATAGACAGTTTTTGCATGAAAACTCATTCCTGGTGGAACTTCATAGCAAAGTACAAAGTTCGTTTTGGATGGACAAAGTTAGTTGAAATAGACAGTTTTTGCATAAAAACTCATTCCTGGTGGAACTTCATAGCAAAGTACAAAGTTCGTTTTGGATGGATCAATTTAGTTGAAATAGACAGTTTTTGCATGAAAACTCATTCCTGGTGGAACTTCATAGCAAAGTACAAAGTTCGTTTTGGATGGACAAAGTTAGTTGAAATAGACAGTTTTTGCATAAAAACTCATTCCTGGTGGAACTTCATAGCAAAGTACAAAGTTCGTTTTGGATGGATCAATTTAGTTGAAATAGACAGTTTTTGCATGAAAACTCATTCCTGGTGGAACTTCATAGCAAAGTACAAAGTTCGTTTTGGATGGACAAAGTTAGTTGAAATAGACAGTTTTTGCATGAAAACTCATTCCTGGTGGAACTTCATAGCAAAGTACAAAGTTCGTTTTGGATGGACAAAGTTAGTTGAAATAGACAGTTTTTGCATAAAAACTCATTCCTGGTGGAACTTCATAGCAAAGTACAAAGTTCGTTTTGGATGGATCAATTTAGTTGAAATAGACAGTTTTTGCATGAAAACTCATTCCTGGTGGAACTTCATAGCAAAGTACAAAGTTCGTTTTGGATGGACAAAGTTAGTTGAAATAGACAGTTTTTGCATGAAAACTCATTCCTGGTGGAACTTCATAGCAAAGTACAAAGTTCGTTTTCGATGGACAAAGTTAGTTGAAATAGACAGTTTTTGCATAAAAACTCATTCCTGGTGGAACTTCATAGCAAAGTACAAAGTTCGTTTTGGATGGACAAAGTTAGTTGAAATAGACAGTTTTTGCATGAAAACTCATTCCTGGTGGAACTTCATAGCAAAGTACAAAGTTCGTTTTGGATGGACAAAGTTAGTTGAAATAGACAGTTTTTGCATAAAAACTCATTCCTGGTGGAACTTCATAGCAAAGTACAAAGTTCGTTTTGGATGGATCAATTTAGTTGAAATAGACAGTTTTTGCATGAAAACTCATTCCTGGTGGAACTTCATAGCAAAGTACAAAGTTCGTTTTGGATGGATCAATTTAGTTTAAATAGACAGTTCTTGCATGAAAACTCATTCCTGGTGGAACTTCATAGCCAAGTACAAAGTTCGTTTTGGATGGACAAAGTTAGTTGAAATAGACAGTTTTTGCATAAAAACTCATTCCTGGTGGAACTTCATAGCAAAGTACAAAGTTCGTTTTGGATGGACAAAGTTAGTTGAAATAGACAGTTTTTGCATAAAAACTCATTCCTGGTGGAACTTCATAGCAAAGTACAAAGTTCGTTTTGGATGGATCAATTTAGTTGAAATAGACAGTTTTTGCATGAAAACTCATTCCTGGTGGAACTTCATAGCAAAGTACAAAGTTCGTTTTGGATGGATCAATTTAGTTTAAATAGACAGTTCTTGCATGAAAACTCATTCCTGGTGGAACTTCATAGCAAAGTACAAAATTCGTTTCGGATGGATCAATTTAGTTGAAATAGACAGTTTTTGCATGAAAACTCATTCCTGGTGGAACTTCATAGCAAAGTACAAAGTTCGTTTTGGATGGACAAAGTTAGTTGAAATAGACAGTTTTTGCATAAAAACTCATTCCTGGTGGAACTTCATAGCAAAGTACAAAGTTCGTTTTGGATGGATCAATTTAGTTGAAATAGACAGTTTTTGCATGAAAACTCATTCCTGGTGGAACTTCATAGCAAAGTACAAAGTTCGTTTTGGATGGATCAATTTAGTTGAAATAGACAGTTCTTGCATGAAAACTCATTCCTGGTGGAACTTCATAGCAAAGTACAAAATTCGTTTCGGATGGATCAATTTAGTTGAAATAGACAGTTTTTGCATGAAAACTCATTCCTGGTGGAACTTCATAGCAAAGTACAAAGTTCGTTTTGGATGGATCAATTTAGTTGAAATAGACAGTTTTTGCATAAAAACTCATTCCTGGTGGAACTTCATAGCAAAGTACAAAGTTCGTTTTGGATGGATCAATTTAGTTGAAATAGACAGTTTTTGCATGAAAACTCATTCCTGGTGGAACTTCATAGCAAAGTACAAAGTTCGTTTTGGATGGATCAATTTAGTTGAAATAGACAGTTCTTGCATGAAAACTCATTCCTGGTGGAACTTCATAGCAAAGTACAAAGTTCGTTTTGGATGGACAAAGTTAGTTGAAATAGACAGTTTTTGCATGAAAACTCATTCCTGGTGGAACTTCAAAGCAAAGTACAAAGTTCGTTTTGGATGGACAAAGGTAGTTGAAATAGACAGTTTTTGCATAAAAACTCATTCCTGGTGGAACTTCATAGCAAAGTACAAAGTTCGTTTTGGATGGATCAATTTAGTTTAAATAGACAGTTCTTGCATGAAAACTCATTCCTGGTGGAACTTCATAGCAAAGTACAAAATTCGTTTCGGATGGATCAATTTAGTTGAAATAGACAGTTTTTGCATGAAAACTCATTCCTGGTGGAACTTCATAGCAAAGTACAAAGTTCGTTTTGGATGGACAAAGTTAGTTGAAATAGACAGTTTTTGCATAAAAACTCATTCCTGGTGGAACTTCATAGCAAAGTACAAAGTTCGTTTTGGATGGATCAATTTAGTTTAAATAGACAGTTCTTGCATGAAAACTCATTCCTGGTGGAACTTCATAGCAAAGTACAAAATTCGTTTCGGATAGATCAATTTAGTTGAAATAGACAGTTTTTGCATAAAAACTCATTCCTGGTGGAACTTCATAGCAAAGTACAAAGTTCGTTTTGGATGGATCAATTTAGTTTAAATAGACAGTTCTTGCATGAAAACTCATTCCTGGTGGAACTTCATAGCAAAGTACAAAGTTCGTTTTGGATGGACAAAGTTAGTTGAAATAGACAGTTTTTGCATGAAAACTCATTCCTGGTGGAACTTCATAGCAAAGTACAAAGTTCGTTTTGGATGGACAAAGTTAGTTGAAATAGACAGTTTTTGCATGAAAACTCATTCCTGGTGGAACTTCATAGCAAAGTACAAAGTTCGTTTTGGATGGACAAAGTTAGTTGAAATAGACAGTTTTTGCATGAAAACTCATTCCTGGTGGAACTTCATAGCAAAGTACAAAGTTCGTTTTGGATGGACAAAGTTAGTTGAAATAGACAGTTTTTGCATAAAAACTCATTCCTGGTGGAACTTCATAGCAAAGTACAAAGTTCGTTTTGGATGGACAAAGTTAGTTGAAATAGACAGTTTTTGCATGAAAACTCATTCCTGGTGGAACTTCATAGCAAAGTACAAAGTTCGTTTTGGATGGACAAAGTTAGTTGAAATAGACAGTTTTTGCATGAAAACTCATTCCAGGTGGAACTTCATAGCAAAGTACAAAGTTCGTTTTGGATGGACAAAGTTAGTTGAAATAGACAGTTTTTGCATGAAAACTCATTCCTGGTGGAACTTCATAGCAAAGTACAAAGTTCGTTTTGGATGGACGAATTAAGATGAAATAGACAGTTTTTGCATGAAAACTCATTCCTGGTGGAACTTCATAGCAAAGTACAAAGTTCGTTTTGGATGGACGAATTAAGTTGAAATAGACAGTTTTTGCATGAAAACTCATTCCTGGTGGAACTTCATAGCAAAGTACAAAGTTCGTTTTGGATGGATCAATTTAGTTGAAATAGACAGTTTTTGCATGAAAACTCATTCCTGGTGGAACTTCATAGCAAAGTACAAAGTTCGTTTTGGATGGACAAAGTTAGTTGAAATAGACAGTTTTTGCATGAAAACTCATTCCTGGTGGAACTTCATAGCAAAGTACAAAGTTCGTTTTGGATGGACAAAGTTAGTTGAAATAGACAGTTTTTGCATGAAAACTCATTCCTGGTGGAACTTCATAGCAAAGTACAAAGTTCGTTTTGGATGGACAAAGTTAGTTGAAATAGACAGTTTTTGCATAAAAACTCATTCCTGGTGGAACTTCATAGCAAAGTACAAAGTTCGTTTTGGATGGATCAATTTAGTTGAAATAGACAGTTTTTGCATGAAAACTCATTCCTGGTGGAACTTCATAGCAAAGTACAAAGTTCGTTTTGGATGGACAAAGTTAGTTGAAATAGACAGTTTTTGCATAAAAACTCATTCCTGGTGGAACTTCATAGCAAAGTACAAAGTTCGTTTTGGATGGACAAAGTTAGTTGAAATAGACAGTTCTTGCATAAAAACTCATTCCTGGTGGAACTTCATAGCAAAGTACAAAGTTCGTTTTGGATGGACAAAGTTAGTTGAAATAGACAGTTTTTGCATGAAAACTCATTCCTGGTGGAACTTCATAGCAAAGTACAAAGTTCGTTTTGGATGGATCAATTTAGTTGAAATAGACAGTTTTTGCATGAAAACTCATTCCTGGTGGAACTTCATAGCAAAGTACAAAGTTCGTTTTGGATGGACAAAGTTAGTTGAAATAGACAGTTTTTGCATAAAAACTCATTCCTGGTGGAACTTCATAGCAAAGTACAAAGTTCGTTTTGGATGGACAAAGTTAGTTGAAATAGACAGTTTTTGCATAAAAACTCATTCCTGGTGGAACTCCATAGCAAAGTACAAAGTTCGTTTTGGATGGATCAATTTAGTTGAAATAGACAGTTTTTGCATGAAAACTCATTCCTGGTGGAACTTCATAGCAAAGTACAAAGTTCGTTTTGGATGGATCAATTTAGTTGAAATAGACAGTTTTTGCATGAAAACTCATTCCTGGTGGAACTTCATAGCAAAGTACAAAGTTCGTTTGGATGGACGAATTAAGTTGAAATAGACAGTTTTTGTATGAAAACTCATTCCTGGTGGAACTTCATAGCAAAGTACAAAGTTCGAATCAGATGGACGAATTAAGTTGAAATAGACAGTTTTTGCATGAAAACTCATTCCTGGTGGAACTTCATAGCAAAGTACAAAGTTCGTTTTGGATGGATCAATTTAGTTGAAATAGACAGTTTTTGCATGAAAACTCATTCCTGGTGGAACTTCATAGCAAAGTACAAAGTTCGTTTTGGATGGACAAAGTTAGTTGAAATAGACAGTTTTTGCATAAAAACTCATTCCTGGTGGAACTTCATAGCAAAGTACAAAGTTCGAATCAGATGGACGAATTAAGTTGAAATAGACAGTTTTTGCATGAAAACTCATTCCTGGTGGAACTTCATAGCAAAGTACAAAGTTCGTTTTGGATGCACAAAGTTAGTTGAAATAGACAGTTTTTGCATGAAAACTCATTCCTGGTGGAACTTCATAGCAAAGTACAAAGTTCGTTTTGGATGGACAAAGTTAGTTGAAATAGACAGTTTTTGCATAAAAACTCATTCCTGGTGGAACTTCATAGCAAAGTACAAAGTTCGTTTTGGATGGACAAAGTTAGTTGAAATAGACAGTTCTTGCATAAAAACTCATTCCTGGTGGAACTTCATAGCAAAGTACAAAGTTCGTTTTGGATGGACAAAGTTAGTTGAAATAGACAGTTTTTGCATGAAAACTCATTCCTGGTGGAACTTCATAGCAAAGTACAAAGTTCGTTTTGGATGGATCAATTTAGTTGAAAATAGACAGTTTTTGCATGAAAACTCATTCCTGGTGGAACTTCATAGCAAAGTACAAAGTTCGTTTTGGATGGACGAATTAAGTTGAAATAGACAGTTTTGTATGAAAACTCATTCCTGGTGGAACTTCATAGCAAAGTACAAAGTTCGAATCAGATGGACGAATTAAGTTGAAATAGACAGTTTTTGCATGAAAACTCATTCCTGGTGGAACTTCATAGCAAAGTACAAAGTTCGTTTTGGATGCACAAAGTTAGTTGAAATAGACAGTTTTTGCATGAAAACTCATTCCTGGTGGAACTTCATAGCAAAGTACAAAGTTCGTTTTGGATGGACAAAGTTAGTTGAAATAGACAGTTTTTGCATAAAAACTCATTCCTGGTGGAACTTCATAGCAAAGTACAAAGTTCGTTTTGGATGGACAAAGTTAGTTGAAATAGACAGTTCTTGCATAAAAACTCATTCCTGGTGGAACTTCATAGCAAAGTACAAAGTTCGTTTTGGATGGACAAAGTTAGTTGAAATAGACAGTTTTTGCATGAAAACTCATTCCTGGTGGAACTTCATAGCAAAGTACAAAGTTCGTTTTGGATGGACGAATTAAGTTGAAATAGACAGTTTTTGTATGAAAACTCATTCCTGGTGGAACTTCATAGCAAAGTACAAAGTTCGAATCAGATGGACGAATTAAGTTGAAATAGACAGTTTTTGCATGAAAACTCATTCCTGGTGGAACTTCATAGCAAAGTACAAAGTTCGTTTTGGATGCACAAAGTTAGTTGAAATAGACAGTTTTTGCATGAAAACTCATTCCTGGTGGAACTTCATAGCAAAGTACAAAGTTCGTTTTGGATGGACAAAGTTAGTTGAAATAGACAGTTTTTGCATAAAAACTCATTCTTGGTGGAACTTCATAGCAAAGTACAAAGTTCGTTTTGGATGGACAAAGTTAGTTGAAATAGACAGTTCTTGCATAAAAACTCATTCCTGGTGGAACTTCATAGCAAAGTACAAAGTTCGTTTTGGATGGACAAAGTTAGTTGAAATAGACAGTTTTTGCATGAAAACTCATTCCTGGTGGAACTTCATAGCAAAGTACAAAGTTCGTTTTGGATGGATCAATTTAGTTGAAATAGACAGTTTTTGCATGAAAACTCATTCCTGGTGGAACTTCATAGCAAAGTACAAAGTTCGTTTTGGATGGACAAAGTAAGTTGAAATAGACAGTTTTTGCATAAAAACTCATTCCTGGTGGAACTTCATAGCAAAGTACAAAGTTCGTTTTGGATGGACAAAGTTAGTTGAAATAGACAGTTCTTGCATAAAAACTCATTCCTGGTGGAACTTCATAGCAAAGTACAAAGTTCGTTTTGGATGGACAAAGTTAGTTGAAATAGACAGTTTTTGCATGAAAACTCATTCCTGGTGGAACTTCATAGCAAAGTACAAAGTTCGTTTTGGATGGATGAATTTAGTTAAAATAGACAGTTTTTGCATGAAAACTCATTCCTGGTGGAACTTCATAGCCAAGTACAAAGTTCGTTTTGGATGGATCAATTTAGTTGAAATAGACAGTTTTTGCATGAAAACTCATTCCTGGTGGAACTTCATAGCAAAGTACAAAGTTCGTTTTGGATGGATGAATTTAGTTAAAATAGACAGTTTTTGCATGAAAACTCATTCCTGGTGGAACTTCATAGCCAAGTACAAAGTTCGTTTTGGATGGACAAAGTTAGTTGAAATAGACAGTTTTTGCATGAAAACTCATTCCTGGTGGAACTTCATAGCAAAGTACAAAGTTCGTTTTGGATGGACAAAGTTAGTTGAAATAGACAGTTTTTGCATGAAAACTCATTCCTGGTGGAACTTCATAGCAAAGTACAAAGTTCGTTTTGGATGGACAAAGTTAGTTGAAATAGACAGTTTTTGCATGAAAACTCATTCCTGGTGGAACTTCATAGCAAGTACAAAGTTCGTTTTGGATGGATCAATTTAGTTGAAATAGACAGTTTTTGCATGAAACTCATTCCTGGTGGAACTTCATAGCAAAGTACAAAGTTCGTTTTGGATGGACAAAGTTAGTTGAAATAGACAGTTTTTGCATGAAAACTCATTCCTGGTGGAACTTCATAGCAAGTACAAAGTTCGTTTTGGATGGACAAAGTTAGTTGAAATAGACAGTTTTTGCATGAAAACTCATTCCTGGTGGAACTTCATAGCAAAGTACAAAGTTCGTTTTGGATGGACAAAGTTAGTTGAAATAGACAGTTTTTGCATAAAAACTCAATCCTGGTGGAACTTCATAGCAAAGTACAAAGTTCGTTTTGGATGGATCAATTTAGTTGAAATAGACAGTTTTTGCATGAAAACTCATTCCTGGTGGAACTTCATAGCAAAGTACAAAGTTCGTTTTGGATGGACAAAGTTAGTTGAAATAGACAGTTTTTGCATAAAAACTCATTCCTGGTGGAACTTCATAGCAAAGTACAAAGTTCGTTTTGGATGGATCAATTTAGTTGAAATAGGACAGTTTTTGCATGAAAACTCATTCCTGGTGGAACTTCATAGCAAAGTACAAAGTTCGTTTTGGATGGACAAAGTTAGTTGAAATAGACAGTTTTTGCATGAAAACTCATTCCTGGTGGAACTTCATAGCAAAGTACAAAGTTCGTTTTGGATGGACAAAGTTAGTTGAAATAGACAGTTTTTGCATAAAAACTCATTCCTGGTGGAACTTCATAGCAAAGTACAAAGTTCGTTTTGGATGGATCAATTTAGTTGAAATAGACAGTTTTTGCATGAAAACTCATTCCTGGTGGAACTTCATAGCAAAGTACAAAGTTCGTTTGGATGGACAAAGTTAGTTGAAATAGACAGTTTTTGCATAAAAACTCATTCCTGGTGAACTTCATAGCAAAGTACAAAGTTCGTTTTGGATGGACAAAGTTAGTTGAAATAGACAGTTTTTGCATGAAAACTCATTCCTGGTGGAACTTCATAGCAAAGTACAAAGTTCGTTTTGGATGGACAAAGTTAGTTGAAATAGACAGTTTTTGCATAAAAACTCATTCCTGGTGGAACTTCATAGCAAAGTACAAAGTTCGTTTTGGATGGATCAATTTAGTTGAAATAGACAGTTTTTGCATGAAAACTCATTCCTGGTGGAACTTCATAGCAAAGTACAAAGTTCGTTTTGGATGGATCAATTTAGTTTAAATAGACAGTTCTTGCATGAAAACTCATTCCTGGTGGAACTTCATAGCAAAGTACAAAGTTCGTTTTGGATGGATCAATTTAGTTGAAATAGACAGTTTTTGCATGAAAACTCATTCCTGGTGGAACTTCATAGCAAAGTACAAAGTTCGTTTTGGATGGACGAATTAAGTTGAAATAGACAGTTTTTGCATAAAAACTCATTCCTGGTGGAACTTCATAGCAAAGTACAAAGTTCGTTTTGGATGGATCAATTTAGTTGAAATAGACAGTTTTTGCATGAAAACTCATTCCTGGTGGAACTTCATAGCAAAGTACAAAGTTCGTTTTGGATGGACAAAGTTAGTTGAAATAGATAATCTT
>NW_026453752.1:0-91335 GCF_943734755.1 Anopheles moucheti
CATGAAAACTCATTCCTGGTAGAACTTCATAGCAAAGTACAAAGTTCGTATCGGATGGACGAATTAAGTTGAAATAGACAGTTTTTGCATGAAAACTCATTCCTGGTGGAACTTCATAGCAAAGTACAAAGTTCGTTTTGGATGGATCAATTTAGTTGAAATAGACAGTTCTTGCATGAAAACTCATTCCTGGTAGAACTTCATAGCAAAGTACAAAGTTCGTATCGGATGGACGAATTTAGTTGAAATAGACAGTTTTTGCATGAAAACTCATTCCTGGTGGAACTTCATAGCAAAGTACAAAGTTCGTTTTGGATGGATCAATTTAGTTGAAATAGACAGTTCTTGCATGAAAACTCATTCCTGGTAGAACTTCATAGCAAAGTACAAAGTTCGTATCGGATGGACGAATTAAGTTGAAATAGACAGTTTTTGCATGAAAACTCATTCCTGGTGGAACTTCATAGCAAAGTACAAAGTTCGTTTTGGATGGATCAATTTAGTTGAAATAGACAGTTTTTGCATGAAAACTCATTCCTGGTGGAACTTCATAGCAAAGTACAAAGTTCGTTTTGGATGGACAAAATTAGTTGAAATAGACAGTTTTTGCATGAAAACTCATTCCTGGTGGAACTTCATAGCAAAGTACAAAGTTCGTTTTGGATGGATCAATTTAGTTGAAATAGACAGTTTTTGCATGAAAACTCATTCCTGGTGGAACTTCATAGCAAAGTACAAAGTTCGTTTTGGATGGATCAATTTAGTTGAAATAGACAGTTCTTGCATGAAAACTCATTCCTGGTAGAACTTCATAGCAAAGTACAAAGTTCGTTTTGGATGGATCAATTTAGTTGAAATAGACAGTTTTTGCATGAAAACTCATTCCTGGTGGAACTTCATAGCAAAGTACAAAGTTCGTTTTGGATGGACAAAGTTAGTTGAAATAGACAGTTCTTGCATGAAAACTCATTCCTGGTGGAACTTCATAGCAAAGTACAAAGTTCGTTTTGGATGGATCAATTTAGTTGAAATAGACAGTTCTTGCATGAAAACTCATTCCTGGTAGAACTTCATAGCAAAGTACAAAGTTCGTTTTGGATGGATCAATTTAGTTGAAATAGACAGTTTTTGCATGAAAACTCATTCCTGGTGGAACTTCATAGCAAAGTACAAAGTTCGTTTTGGATGGACAAAGTTAGTTGAAATAGACAGTTCTTGCATGAAAACTCATTCCTGGTAGAACTTCATAGCAAAGTACAAAGTTCGTATCGGATGGACGAATTAAGTTGAAATAGACAGTTTTTGCATGAAAACTCATTCCTGGTGGAACTTCATAGCAAAGTACAAAGTTCGTTTTGGATGGATCAATTTAGTTAAAATAGACAGTTTTTGCATGAAAACTCATTCCTGGTGGAACTTCATAGCAAAGTACAAAGTTCGTTTTGGATGGATCAATTTAGTTGAAATAGACAGTTTTTGCATGAAAACTCATTCCTGGTGGAACTTCATAGCAAAGTACAAAGTTCGTTTTGGATGGACAAAGTTAGTTGAAATAGACAGTTCTTGCATGAAAACTCATTCCTGGTAGAACTTCATAGCAAAGTACAAAGTTCGTATCGGATGGACGAATTAAGTTGAAATAGACAGTTTTTGCATGAAAACTCATTCCTGGTGGAACTTCATAGCAAAGTACAAAGTTCGTTTTGGATGGATCAATTTAGTTGAAATAGACAGTTTTTGCATGAAAACTCATTCCTGGTGGAACTTCATAGCAAAGTACAAAGTTCGTTTTGGATGGACAAAATTAGTTGAAATAGACAGTTTTTGCATGAAAACTCATTCCTGGTGGAACTTCATAGCAAAGTACAAAGTTCGTTTTGGATGGATCAATTTAGTTGAAATAGACAGTTTTTGCATGAAAACTCATTCCTGGTGGAACTTCATAGCAAAGTACAAAGTTCGTTTTGGATGGATCAATTTAGTTGAAATAGACAGTTCTTGCATGAAAACTCATTCCTGGTAGAACTTCATAGCAAAGTACAAAGTTCGTTTTGGATGGATCAATTTAGTTGAAATAGACAGTTTTTGCATGAAAACTCATTCCTGGTGGAACTTCATAGCAAAGTACAAAGTTCGTTTTGGATGGACAAAGTTAGTTGAAATAGACAGTTCTTGCATGAAAACTCATTCCTGGTAGAACTTCATAGCAAAGTACAAAGTTCGTATCGGATGGACGAATTAAGTTGAAATAGACAGTTTTTGCATGAAAACTCATTCCTGGTGGAACTTCATAGCAAAGTACAAAGTTCGTTTTGGATGGATCAATTTAGTTAAAATAGACAGTTTTTGCATGAAAACTCATTCCTGGTGGAACTTCATAGCAAAGTACAAAGTTCGTTTTGGATGGATCAATTTAGTTGAAATAGACAGTTTTTGCATGAAAACTCATTCCTGGTGGAACTTCATAGCAAAGTACAAAGTTCGTTTTGGATGGACAAAGTTAGTTGAAATAGACAGTTCTTGCATGAAAACTCATTCCTGGTAGAACTTCATAGCAAAGTACAAAGTTCGTATCGGATGGACGAATTAAGTTGAAATAGACAGTTCTTGCATGAAAACTCATTCCTGGTAGAACTTCATAGCAAAGTACAAAGTTCGTTTTGGATGGATCAATTTAGTTGAAATAGACAGTTTTTGCATGAAAACTCATTCCTGGTGGAACTTCATAGCAAAGTACAAAGTTCGTTTTGGATGGATCAATTTAGTTGAAATAGACAGTTTTTGCATGAAAACTCATTCCTGGTGGAACTTCATAGCAAAGTACAAAGTTCGTTTTGGATGGACAAAGTTAGTTGAAATAGACAGTTTTTGCATGAAAACTCATTCCTGGTGGAACTTCATAGCAAAGTACAAAGTTCGTAACGGATGCACCAATTTAGTTGAAATAGACAGTTTTTGCATGAAAACTCATTCCTGGTGGAACTTCATAGCAAAGTACAAAGTTCGTTTTGGATGGATCAATTTAGTTGAAATAGACAGTTTTTGCATGAAAACTCATTCCTGGTGGAACTTCATAGCAAAGTACAAAGTTCGTTTTGGATGGACAAAGTTAGTTGAAATAGACAGTTTTTGCATGAAAAATCATTCCTAGTGGAACTTCATAGCAAAGTACAAAGTTCGTTTTGGATGGACGAATTAAGTTGAAATAGACAGTTTTTGCATAAAAACTCATTCCTGGTGGAACTTCATAGCAAAGTACAAAGTTCGTTTCGGATGGATCAATTTAGTTGAAATAGACAGTTCTTGCATGAAAACTCATTCCTGGTAGAACTTCATAGCAAAGTACAAAGTTCGTTTTGGATGGACAAAGTTAGTTGAAATAGACAGTTTTTGCATGAAAAATCATTCCTAGTGGAACTTCATAGCAAAGTACAAAGTTCGTTTTGGATGGACGAATTAAGTTGAAATAGACAGTTTTTGCATAAAAACTCATTCCTGGTGGAACTTCATAGCAAAGTACAAAGTTCGTTTTGGATGGATCAATTTAGTAGAAATAGACAGTTTTTGCATGAAAACTCATTCCTGGTGGAACTTCATAGCAAAGTACAAAGTTCGTTTTGGATGGACAAAGTTAGTTGAAATAGACAGTTTTTGCATGAAAACTCATTCCTGGTGGAACTTCATAGCAAAGTACAAAGTTCGTTTTGGATGGACAAAGTTAGTTGAAATAGACAGTTTTTGCATGAAAACTCATTCCTGGTGGAACTTCATAGCAAAGTACAAAGTTCGTTTTGGATGGATGAATTTAGTTGAAATAGACAGTTTTTGCATGAAAACTCATTCCTGGTGGAACTTCATAGCAAAGTACAAAGTTCGTTTTGGATGGACAAAGTTAGTTGAAATAGACAGTTTTTGCATGAAAACTCATTCCTGGTGGAACTTCATAGCAAAGTACAAAGTTCGTTTTGGATGGACAAAGTTAGTTGAAATAGACAGTTTTTGCATGAAAACTCATTCCTGGTGGAACTTCATAGCAAAGTACAAAGTTCGTTTTGGATGGATCAATTTAGTATAAATAGACAGTTTTTGCATGAAAACTCATTCCTGGTGGAACTTCATAGCAAAGTACAAAGTTCGTTTTGGATGGACAAAGTTAGTTGAAATAGACAGTTTTTGCATGAAAACTCATTCCTGGTGGAACTTCATAGCAAAGTACAAAGTTCGTTTTGGATGGACAAAGTTAGTTGAAATAGACAGTTTTTGCATGAAAACTCATTCCTGGTGGAACTTCATAGCAAAGTACAAAGTTCGTTTTGGATGGATGAATTTAGTTGAAATAGACAGTTTTTGCATGAAAACTCATTCCTGGTGGAACTTCATAGCAAAGTACAAAGTTCGTTTTGGATGGACAAAGTTAGTTGAAATAGACAGTTTTTGCATGAAAACTCATTCCTGGTGGAACTTCATAGCAAAGTACAAAGTTCGTTTTGGATGGATCAATTTAGTAGAAATAGACAGTTTTTGCATGAAAACTCATTCCTGGTGGAACTTCATAGCAAAGTACAAAGTTCGTTTTGGATGGACAAAGTTAGTTGAAATAGACAGTTTTTGCATGAAAACTCATTCCTGGTGGAACTTCATAGCAAAGTACAAAGTTCGTTTTGGATGGACAAAGTTAGTTGAAATAGACAGTTTTTGCATGAAAACTCATTCCTGGTGGAACTTCATAGCAAAGTACAAAGTTCGTAACGGATGCACCTATTTAGTTGAAATAGACAGTTTTTGCATGAAAACTCATTCCTGGTGGAACTTCATAGCAAAGTACAAAGTTCGTTTTGGATGGATCAATTTAGTTGAAATAGACAGTTTTTGCATGAAAACTCATTCCTGGTGGAACTTCATAGCAAAGTACAAAGTTCGTTTTGGATGGACAAAGTTAGTTGAAATAGACAGTTTTTGCATGAAAACTCATTCCTGGTGGAACTTCATAGCAAAGTACAAAGTTCGTTTTGGATGGACAAAGTTAGTTGAAATAGACAGTTTTTGCATGAAAACTCATTCCTGGTGGAACTTCATAGCAAAGTACAAAGTTCGTAACGGATGCACCAATTTAGTTGAAAAAGACAGTTTTTGCATGAAAACTCATTCCTGGTGGAACTTCATAGCAAAGTACAAAGTTCGTTTTGGATGGATCAATTTAGTTGAAATAGACAGTTTTTGCATGAAAACTCATTCCTGGTGGAACTTCATAGCAAAGTACAAAGTTCGTTTTGGATGGACAAAGTTAGTTAAAATAGACAGTTTTTGCATGAAAACTCATTCCTGGTGGAACTTCATAGCAAAGTACAAAGTTCGTTTTGGATGGATCAATTTAGTTGAAATAGACAGTTTTTGCATGAAAACTCATTCCTGGTGGAACTTCATAGCAAAGTACAAAGTTCGTTTTGGATGGACAAAGTTAGTTGAAATAGACAGTTTTTGCATGAAAACTCATTCCTAGTGGAACTTCATAGCAAAGTACAAAGTTCGTTTTGGATGGACGAATTAAGTTGAAATAGACAGTTTTTGCATAAAAACTCATTCCTGGTGGAACTTCATAGCAAAGTACAAAGTTCGTTTCGGATGGATCAATTTAGTAGAAATAGACAGTTTTTGCATGAAAACTCATTCCTGGTGGAACTTCATAGCAAAGTACAAAGTTCGTTTTGGATGGACAAAGTTAGTTGAAATAGACAGTTCTTGCATGAAAACTCATTCCTGGTGGAACTTCATAGCAAAGTACAAAGTTCGTTTTGGATGGATCAATTTAGTAGAAATAGACAGTTTTTGCATGAAAACTCATTCCTGGTGGAACTTCATAGCAAAGTACAAAGTTCGTTTTGGATGGACAAAGTTAGTTGAAATAGACAGTTTTTGCATGAAAACTCATTCCTGGTGGAACTTCATAGCAAAGTACAAAGTTCGTTTTGGATGGACAAAGTTAGTTGTAATTAACAGTTTTTGTATGAAAACACACTTCTGGTGGAACTTCATAGCAAAGTACAAAGTTCGTTTTGGATGGATCAATTTAGTTGAAATAGACAGTTCTTGCATGAAAACTCATTCCTGGTGGAACTTCATAGCAAAGTACAAAGTTCGTTTTGGATGGACAAAGTTAGTTGAAATAGACAGTTCTTGCATGAAAACTCATTCCTGGTGGAACTTCATAGCAAAGTACAAAGTTCGTTTTGGATGGATCAATTTAGTAGAAATAGACAGTTTTTGCATGAAAACTCATTCCTGGTGGAACTTCATAGCAAAGTACAAAGTTCGTTTTGGATGGACAAAGTTAGTTGAAATAGACAGTTCTTGCATGAAAACTCATTCCTGGTAGAACTTCATAGCAAAGTACAAAGTTCGTATCGGATGGACGAATTAAGTTGAAATAGACAGTTCTTGCATGAAAACTCATTCCTGGTAGAACTTCATAGCAAAGTACAAAGTTCGTTTTGGATGGATCAATTTAGTTGAAATAGACAGTTTTTGCATGAAAACTCATTCCTGGTGGAACTTCATAGCAAAGTACAAAGTTCGTTTTGGATGGACAAAGTTAGTTGAAATAGACAGTTCTTGCATGAAAACTCATTCCTGGTAGAACTTCATAGCAAAGTACAAAAGTTCGTATCGGATGGACGAATTAAGTTGAAATAGACAGTTTTTGCATGAAAACTCATTCCTGGGGAACTTCATAGCAAAGTACAAAGTTCGTTTTGGATGGATCAATTTAGTTAAAATAGACAGTTTTTGCATGAAAACTCATTCCTGGTGGAACTTCATAGCAAAGTACAAAGTTCGTTTTGGATGGATCAATTTAGTTGAAATAGACAGTTTTTGCATGAAAACTCATTCCTGGTGGAACTTCATAGCAAAGTACAAAGTTCGTTTTGGATGGACAAAGTTAGTTGAAAATAGACAGTTCTTGCATGAAAACTCATTCCTGGTAGAACTTCATAGCAAAGTACAAAGTTCGTATCGGATGGACGAATTAAGTTGAAATAGACAGTTCTTGCATGAAAAACTCATTCCTGGTAGAACTTCATAGCAAAGTACAAAGTTCGTTTTGGATGGATCAATTTAGTTGAAATAGACAGTTTTTGCATGAAAACTCATTCCTGGTGGAACTTCATAGCAAAGTACAAAGTTCGTTTTGGATGGACAAAGTTAGTTGAAATAGACAGTTCTTGCATGAAAACTCATTCCTGGTAGAACTTCATAGCAAAGTACAAAGTTCGTATCGGATGGACGAATTAAGTTGAAATAGACAGTTTTTGCATGAAAACTCATTCCTGGTGGAACTTCATAGCAAAGTACAAAGTTCGTTTTGGATGGATCAATTTAGTTAAAATAGACAGTTTTTGCATGAAAACTCATTCCTGGTGGAACTTCATAGCAAAGTACAAAGTTCGTTTTGGATGGATCAATTTAGTTGAAATAGACAGTTCTTGCATGAAAACTCATTCCTGGTAGAACTTCATAGCAAAGTACAAAGTTCGTATCGGATGGACGAATTAAGTTGAAATAGACAGTTTTTGCATGAAAACTCATTCCTGGTGGAACTTCATAGCAAAGTACAAAGTTCGTTTTGGATGGATCAATTTAGTTGAAATAGACAGTTTTTGCATGAAAACTCATTCCTGGTGGAACTTCATAGCAAAGTACAAAGTTCGTTTTGGATGGATCAATTTAGTTGAAATAGACAGTTTTTGCATGAAAACTCATTCCTGGTGGAACTTCATAGCAAAGTACAAAGTTCGTTTTGGATGGACAAAGTTAGTTGAAATAGACAGTTCTTGCATGAAAACTCATTCCTGGTAGAACTTCATAGCAAAGTACAAAGTTCGTATCGGATGGACGAATTAAGTTGAAATAGACAGTTTTTGCATGAAAACTCATTCCTGGTGGAACTTCATAGCAAAGTACAAAGTTCGTTTTGGATGGATCAATTTAGTTAAAATAGACAGTTTTTGCATGAAAACTCATTCCTGGTGGAACTTCATAGCAAAGTACAAAGTTCGTTTTTGGATGGATCAATTTAGTTGAAATAGACAGTTCTTGCATGAAAACTCATTCCTGGTAGAACTTCATAGCAAAGTACAAAGTTCGTATCGGATGGACGAATTAAGTTGAAATAGACAGTTTTTTGCATGAAAACTCATTCCTGGTAGAACTTCATAGCAAAGTACAAAGTTCGTTTTGGATGGATCAATTTAGTTGAAATAGACAGTTTTTGCATGAAAACTCATTCCTGGTGGAACTTCATAGCAAAGTACAAAGTTCGTTTTGGAATGGACAAAGTTAGTTGAAATAGACAGTTCTTGCATGAAAACTCATTCCTGGTAGAACTTCATAGCAAAGTACAAAGTTCGTATCGGATGGACGAATTAAGTTGAAATAGACAGTTTTTGCATGAAAACTCATTCCTGGTGGAACTTCATAGCAAAGTACAAAGTTCGTTTTTGGATGGATCAATTTAGTTAAAATAGACAGTTTTTGCATGAAAACTCATTCCTGGTGGAACTTCATAGCAAAGTACAAAGTTCGTTTTGGATGGATCAATTTAGTTGAAATAGACAGTTCTTGCATGAAAACTCATTCCTGGTAGAACTTCATAGCAAAGTACAAAGTTCGTATCGGATGGACAAAGTTAGTTGAAATAGACAGTTTTTGCATAAAAACTCATTCCTGGTGGAACTTCATAGCAAAGTACAAAGTTCGTTTTGGATGGATGAATTTAGTTGAAATAGACAGTTTTTGCATGAAAACTCATTCCTGGTGGAACTTCATAGCAAAGTACAAAGTTCGTTTTGGATGGACAAAGTTAGTTGAAATAGACAGTTCTTGCATGAAAACTCATTCCTGGTAGAACTTCATAGCAAAGTACAAAGTTCGTATCGGATGGACGAATTAAGTTGAAATAGACAGTTTTTGCATGAAAACTCATTCCTGGTGGAACTTCATAGCAAAGTACAAAGTTCGTTTTGGATGGATCAATTTAGTTAAAATAGACAGTTTTTGCATGAAAACTCATTCCTGGTGGAACTTCATAGCAAAGTACAAAGTTCGTTTTGGATGGATCAATTTAGTTGAAATAGACAGTTTTTGCATGAAAACTCATTCCTGGTGGAACTTCATAGCAAAGTACAAAGTTCGTTTTGGATGGACAAAGGTTAGTTGAAATAGACAGTTCTTGCATGAAAACTCATTCCTGGTAGAACTTCATAGCAAAGTACAAAGTTCGTATCGGATGGACGAATTAAGTTGAAATAGACAGTTTCTTGCATGAAAACTCATTCCTGGTAAGAACTTCATAGCAAAGTACAAAGTTCGTTTTGGATGGATCAATTTAGTTGAAATAGACAGTTTTTGCATGAAAACTCATTCCTGGTGGAACTTCATAGCAAAGTACAAAGTTCGTTTTGGATGGACAAAGTTAGTTGAAATAGACAGTTCTTGCATGAAAACTCATTCCTGGTAGAACTTCATAGCAAAGTACAAAGTTCGTATCGGATGGACGAATTAGTTGAAATAGACAGTTTTTGCATGAAAACTCATTCCTGGTGGAACTTCATAGCAAAGTACAAAGTTCGTTTTGGATGGATCAATTTAGTTAAAATAGACCAGTTTTTGCATGAAAACTCATTCCTGGTGGAACTTCATAGCAAAGTACAAAGTTCGTTTTGGATGGATCAATTTAGTTGAAATAGACAGTTTTTGCATGAAAACTCATTCCTGGTGGAACTTCATAGCAAAGTACAAAGTTCGTTTTGGATGGATCAATTTAGTTGAAATAGACAGTTTTTGCATGAAAACTCATTCCTGGTGGAACTTCATAGCAAAGTACAATGTTCGTTTTGGATGGATCAATTTAGTTGAAATAGACAGTTTTTGCATGAAAACTCATTCCTGGTGGAACTTCATAGCAAAGTACAAAGTTCGTTTTGGATGGATCAATTTAGTTGAAATAGACAGTTCTTGCATGAAAACTCATTCCTGGTAGAACTTCATAGCAAAGTACAAAGTTCGTATCGGATGGACGAATTAAGTTGAAATAGACAGTTTTTGCATGAAAACTCATTCCTGGTGGAACTTCATAGCAAAGTACAAAGTTCGTTTTGGATGGATCAATTTAGTTGAAATAGACAGTTCTTGCATGAAAACTCATTCCTGGTAGAACTTCATAGCAAAGTACAAAGTTCGTTTTGGATGGATCAATTTAGTTGAAATAGACAGTTTTTGCATGAAAACTCATTCCTGGTGGAACTTCATAGCAAAGTACAAAGTTCGTTTTGGATGGATCAATTTAGTTGAAATAGACAGTTTTTGCATGAAAACTCATTCCTGGTGGAACTTCATAGCAAAGTACAAAGTTCGTTTTGGATGGATCAATTTAGTTGAAATAGACAGTTTTTGCATGAAAACTCATTCCTGGTGGAACTTCATAGCAAAGTACAAAGTTCGTTTTGGATGGACAAAGTTAGTTGAAATAGACAGTTCTTGCATGAAAACTCATTCCTGGTAGAACTTCATAGCAAAGTACAAAGTTCGTATCGGATGGACGAATTAAGTTGAAATAGACAGTTTTTGCATGAAAACTCATTCCTGGTGGAACTTCATAGCAAAGTACAAAGTTCGTTTTGGATGGATCAATTTAGTTAAAATAGACAGTTTTTGCATGAAAACTCATTCCTGGTGGAACTTCATAGCAAAGTACAAAGTTCGTTTTGGATGGATCAATTTAGTTGAAATAGACAGTTCTTGCATGAAAACTCATTCCTGGTAGAACTTCATAGCAAAGTACAAAGTTCGTATCGGATGGACGAATTAAGTTGAAATAGACAGTTTTTGCATGAAAACTCATTCCTGGTAGAACTTCATAGCAAAGTACAAAGTTCGTTTTGGATGGATCAATTTAGTTGAAATAGACAGTTTTTGCATGAAAACTCATTCCTGGTGGAACTTCATAGCAAAGTACAAAGTTCGTTTTGGATGGACAAAGTTAGTTGAAATAGACAGTTCTTGCATGAAAACTCATTCCTGGTAGAACTTCATAGCAAAGTACAAAGTTCGTATCGGATGGACGAATTAAGTTGAAATAGACAGTTTTTGCATGAAAACTCATTCCTGGTGGAACTTCATAGCAAAGTACAAAGTTCGTTTTGGATGGATCAATTTAGTTAAAATAGACAGTTTTTGCATGAAAACTCATTCCTGGTGGAACTTCATAGCAAAGTACAAAGTTCGTTTTGGATGGATCAATTTAGTTGAAATAGACAGTTCTTGCATGAAAACTCATTCCTGGTAGAACTTCATAGCAAAGTACAAAGTTCGTATCGGATGGACAAAGTTAGTTGAAATAGACAGTTTTTGCATAAAAACTCATTCCTGGTGGAACTTCATAGCAAAGTACAAAGTTCGTTTTGGATGGATGAATTTAGTTGAAATAGACAGTTTTTGCATGAAAACTCATTCCTGGTGGAACTTCATAGCAAAGTACAAAGTTCGTTTTGGATGGACAAAGTTAGTTGAAATAGACAGTTCTTGCATGAAAACTCATTCCTGGTAGAACTTCATAGCAAAGTACAAAGTTCGTATCGGATGGACGAATTAAGTTGAAATAGACAGTTTTTGCATGAAAACTCATTCCTGGTGGAACTTCATAGCAAAGTACAAAGTTCGTTTTGGATGGATCAATTTAGTTAAAATAGACAGTTTTTGCATGAAAACTCATTCCTGGTGGAACTTCATAGCAAAGTACAAAGTTCGTTTTGGATGGATCAATTTAGTTGAAATAGACAGTTTTTGCATGAAAACTCATTCCTGGTGGAACTTCATAGCAAAGTACAAAGTTCGTTTTGGATGGACAAAGTTAGTTGAAATAGACAGTTCTTGCATGAAAACTCATTCCTGGTAGAACTTCATAGCAAAGTACAAAGTTCGTATCGGATGGACGAATTAAGTTGAAATAGACAGTTCTTGCATGAAAACTCATTCCTGGTAGAACTTCATAGCAAAGTACAAAGTTCGTTTTGGATGGATCAATTTAGTTGAAATAGACAGTTTTTGCATGAAAACTCATTCCTGGTGGAACTTCATAGCAAAGTACAAAGTTCGTTTTGGATGGACAAAGTTAGTTGAAATAGACAGTTCTTGCATGAAAACTCATTCCTGGTAGAACTTCATAGCAAAGTACAAAGTTCGTATCGGATGGACGAATTAAGTTGAAATAGACAGTTTTTGCATGAAAACTCATTCCTGGTGGAACTTCATAGCAAAGTACAAAGTTCGTTTTGGATGGACAAAGTTAGTTGAAATAGACAGTTTTTGCATGAAAACTCATTCCTGGTGGAACTTCATAGCAAAGTACAAAGTTCGTTTTGGATGGATCAATTTAGTTGAAATAGACAGTTTTTGCATGAAAACTCATTCCTGGTGGAACTTCATAGCAAAGTACAAAGTTCGTTTTGGATGGATCAATTTAGTTGAAATAGACAGTTTTTGCATGAAAACTCATTCCTGGTGGAACTTCATAGCAAAGTACAAAGTTCGTTTTGGATGGATCAATTTAGTTGAAATAGACAGTTTTTGCATGAAAACTCATTCCTGGTGGAACTTCATAGCAAAGTACAAAGTTCGTTTTGGATGGATCAATTTAGTTGAAATAGACAGTTCTTGCATGAAAACTCATTCCTGGTAGAACTTCATAGCAAAGTACAAAGTTCGTATCGGATGGACGAATTAAGTTGAAATAGACAGTTTTTGCATGAAAACTCATTCCTGGTGGAACTTCATAGCAAAGTACAAAGTTCGTTTTGGATGGATCAATTTAGTTGAAATAGACAGTTCTTGCATGAAAACTCATTCCTGGTAGAACTTCATAGCAAAGTACAAAGTTCGTTTTGGATGGATCAATTTAGTTGAAATAGACAGTTTTTGCATGAAAACTCATTCCTGGTGGAACTTCATAGCAAAGTACAAAGTTCGTTTTGGATGGACAAAGTTAGTTGAAATAGACAGTTTTTGCATGAAAACTCATTCCTGGTAGAACTTCATAGCAAAGAACAAAGTTCGTTTTGGATGGATCAATTTAGTTGAAATAGACAGTTCTTGCATGAAAACTCATTCCTGGTAGAACTTCATAGCAAAGTACAAAGTTCGTTTTGGATGGATCAATTTAGTTGAAATAGACAGTTTTTGCATGAAAACTCATTCCTGGTGGAACTTCATAGCAAAGTACAAAGTTCGTTTTGGATGGACAAAGTTAGTTGAAATAGACAGTTTTTGCATGAAAACTCATTCCTGGTGGAACTTCATAGCAAAGTACAAAGTTCGTTTTGGATGGACAAAATTAGTTGAAATAGACAGTTTTTGCATGAAAACTCATTCCTGGTGGAACTTCATAGCAAAGTACAAAGTTCGTTTTGGATGGACAAAATTAGTTGAAATAGACAGTTTTTGCATGAAAACTCATTCCTGGTGGAACTTCATAGCAAAGTACAAAGTTCGTTTTGGATGGATCAATTTAGTTGAAATAGACAGTTTTTGCATGAAAACTCATTCCTGGTGGAACTTCATAGCAAAGTACAAAGTTCGTTTTGGATGGACAAAGTTAGTTGAAATAGACAGTTCTTGCATGAAAACTCATTCCTGGTAGAACTTCATAGCAAAGTACAAAGTTCGTATCGGATGGACGAATTAAGTTGAAATAGACAGTTTTTGCATGAAAACTCATTCCTGGTGGAACTTCATAGCAAAGTACAAAGTTCGTTTTGGATGGATCAATTTAGTTGAAATAGACAGTTTTTGCATGAAAACTCATTCCTGGTGGAACTTCATAGCAAAGTACAAAGTTCGTTTTGGATGGATCAATTTAGTTGAAATAGACAGTTTTTGCATGAAAACTCATTCCTGGTGGAACTTCATAGCAAAGTACAAAGTTCGTTTTGGATGGATCAATTTAGTTGAAATAGACAGTTTTTGCATGAAAACTCATTCCTGGTGGAACTTCATAGCAAAGTACAAAGTTCGTTTTGGATGGATCAATTTAGTTGAAATAGACAGTTCTTGCATGAAAACTCATTCCTGGTAGAACTTCATAGCAAAGTACAAAGTTCGTTTTGGATGGATCAATTTAGTTGAAATAGACAGTTTTTGCATGAAAACTCATTCCTGGTGGAACTTCATAGCAAAGTACAAAGTTCGTTTTGGATGGACAAAGTTAGTTGAAATAGACAGTTTTTGCATGAAAACTCATTCCTGGTAGAACTTCATAGCAAAGAACAAAGTTCGTTTTGGATGGATCAATTTAGTTGAAATAGACAGTTTTTGCATGAAAACTCATTCCTGGTGGAACTTCATAGCAAAGTACAAAGTTCGTTTTGGATGGATCAATTTAGTTGAAATAGACAGTTTTTGCATGAAAACTCATTCCTGGTGGAACTTCATAGCAAAGTACAAAGTTCGTTTTGGATGGATCAATTTAGTTGAAATAGACAGTTTTTGCATGAAAACTCATTCCTGGTGGAACTTCATAGCAAAGTACAAAGTTCGTTTTGGATGGACAAAGTTAGTTGAAATAGACAGTTCTTGCATGAAAACTCATTCCTGGTAGAACTTCATAGCAAAGTACAAAGTTCGTTTTGGATGGATCAATTTAGTTGAAATAGACAGTTTTTGCATGAAAACTCATTCCTGGTGGAACTTCATAGCAAAGTACAAAGTTCGTTTTGGATGGACAAAGTTAGTTGAAATAGACAGTTCTTGCATGAAAACTCATTCCTGGTAGAACTTCATAGCAAAGTACAAAGTTCGTATCGGATGGACGAATTAAGTTGAAATAGACAGTTCTTGCATGAAAACTCATTCCTGGTAGAACTTCATAGCAAAGTACAAAGTTCGTTTTGGATGGATCAATTTAGTTAAAATAGACAGTTTTTGCATGAAAACTCATTCCTGGTGGAACTTCATAGCAAAGTACAAAGTTCGTTTTGGATGGATCAATTTAGTTGAAATAGACAGTTTTTGCATGAAAACTCATTCCTGGTGGAACTTCATAGCAAAGTACAAAGTTCGTTTTGGATGGACAAAATTAGTTGAAATAGACAGTTTTTGCATGAAAACTCATTCCTGGTGGAACTTCATAGCAAAGTACAAAGTTCGTTTTGGATGGATCAATTTAGTTGAAATAGACAGTTTTTGCATGAAAACTCATTCCTGGTGGAACTTCATAGCAAAGTACAAAGTTCGTTTTGGATGGATCAATTTAGTTAAAATAGACAGTTTTTGCATGAAAACTCATTCCTGGTGGAACTTCATAGCAAAGTACAAAGTTCGTTTTGGATGGACAAAGTTAGTTGAAATAGACAGTTTTTGCATGAAAACTCATTCCTGGTGGAACTTCATAGCAAAGTACAAAGTTCGTTTTGGATGGACAAAATTAGTTGAAATAGACAGTTTTTGCATGAAAACTCATTCCTGGTGGAACTTCATAGCAAAGTACAAAGTTCGTTTTGGATGGACAAAATTAGTTGAAATAGACAGTTTTTGCATGAAAACTCATTCCTGGTGGAACTTCATAGCAAAGTACAAAGTTCGTTTTGGATGGATCAATTTAGTTGAAATAGACAGTTTTTGCATGAAAACTCATTCCTGGTGGAACTTCATAGCAAAGTACAAAGTTCGTTTTGGATGGACAAAGTTAGTTGAAATAGACAGTTCTTGCATGAAAACTCATTCCTGGTAGAACTTCATAGCAAAGTACAAAGTTCGTATCGGATGGACGAATTAAGTTGAAATAGACAGTTTTTGCATGAAAACTCATTCCTGGTGGAACTTCATAGCAAAGTACAAAGTTCGTTTTGGATGGATCAATTTAGTTAAAAAAGACAGTTTTTGCATGAAAACTCATTCCTGGTGGAACTTCATAGCAAAGTACAAAGTTCGTTTTGGATGGATCAATTTAGTTGAAATAGACAGTTTTTGCATGAAAACTCATTCCTGGTGGAACTTCATAGCAAAGTACAAAGTTCGTTTTGGATGGACAAAGTTAGTTGAAATAGACAGTTTTTGCATGAAAACTCATTCCTGGTGGAACTTCATAGCAAAGTACAAAGTTCGTTTTGGATGGAACAATTTAGTTGAAATAGACAGTTTTTGCATGAAAACTCATTCCTGGTGGAACTTCATAGCAAAGTACAAAGTTCGTTTTGGATGGATCAATTTAGTTGAAATAGACAGTTTTTGCATGTAAACTCATTCCTGGTGGAACTTCATAGCAAAGTACAAAGTTCGTTTTGGATGGACAAAGTTAGTTGAAATAGACAGTTTTTGCATGAAAACTCATTCCTGGTAGAACTTCATAGCAAAGTACAAAGTTCGTTTTGGATGGATCAATTTAGTTGAAATAGACAGTTTTTGCATGAAAACTCATTCCTGGTGGAACTTCATAGCAAAGTACAAAGTTCGTTTTGGATGGACAAAGTTAGTTGAAATAGACAGTTTTTGCATAAAAACTCATTCCTGGTGGAACTTCATAGCAAAGTACAAAGTTCGTTTTGGATGGACAAAGTTAGTTGAAATAGACAGTTTTTGCATGAAAACTCATTCCTGGTGGAACTTCATAGCAAAGTACAAAGTTCGTTTTGGATGGACAAAGTTAGTTGAAATAGACAGTTTTTGCATGAAAACTCATTCCTGGTGGAACTTCATAGCAAAGAACAAAGTTCGTTTTGGATGGATCAATTTAGTTGAAATAGACAGTTTTTGCATGAAAACTCATTCCTGGTGGAACTTCATAGCAAAGTACAAAGTTCGTTTTGGATGGATCAATTTAGTTGAAATAGACAGTTTTTGCATGAAAACTCATTCCTGGTGGAACTTCATAGCAAAGTACAAAGTTCGTTTTGGATGGACAAAGTTAGTTGAAATAGACAGTTTTTGCATGAAAACTCATTCCTGGTGGAACTTCATAGCAAAGTACAAAGTTCGTTTTGGATGGATCAATTTAGTTGAAATAGACAGTTTTTGCATGAAAACTCATTCCTGGTGGAACTTCATAGCAAAGTACAAAGTTCGTTTTGGATGGACAAAGTTAGTTGAAATAGACAGTTCTTGCATGAAAACTCATTCCTGGTAGAACTTCATAGCAAAGTACAAAGTTCGTATCGGATGGACGAATTAAGTTGAAATAGACAGTTTTTGCATGAAAACTCATTCCTGGTGGAACTTCATAGCAAAGTACAAAGTTCGTTTTGGATGGATCAATTTAGTTAAAATAGACAGTTTTTGCATGAAAACTCATTCCTGGTGGAACTTCATAGCAAAGTACAAAGTTCGTTTTGGATGGATCAATTTAGTTGAAATAGACAGTTTTTACATGAAAACTCATTCCTGGTGGAACTTCATAGCAAAGTACAAAGTTCGTTTTGGATGGACAAAATTAGTTGAAATAGACAGTTTTTGCATGAAAACTCATTCCTGGTGGAACTTCATAGCAAAGTACAAAGTTCGTTTTGGATGGATCAATTTAGTTGAAATAGACAGTTTTTGCATGAAAACTCATTCCTGGTGGAACTTCATAGCAAAGTACAAAGTTCGTTTTGGATGGACAAAGTTAGTTGAAATAGACAGTTCTTGCATGAAAACTCATTCCTGGTGGAACTTCATAGCAAAGTACAAAGTTCGTTTTGGATGGACAAAGTTAGTTGAAATAGACAGTTCTTGCATGAAAACTCATTCCTGGTAGAACTTCATAGCAAAGTACAAAGTTCGTATCGGATGGACGAATTAAGTTGAAATAGACAGTTTTTGCATGAAAACTCATTCCTGGTGGAACTTCATAGCAAAGTACAAAGTTCGTTTTGGATGGATCAATTTAGTTAAAATAGACAGTTTTTGCATGAAAACTCATTCCTGGTGGAACTTCATAGCAAAGTACAAAGTTCGTTTTGGATGGATCAATTTAGTTGAAATAGACAGTTTTTGCATGAAAACTCATTCCTGGTGGAACTTCATAGCAAAGTACAAAGTTCGTTTTGGATGGACAAAGTTAGTTGAAATAGACAGTTCTTGCATGAAAACTCATTCCTGGTAGAACTTCATAGCAAAGTACAAAGTTCGTATCGGATGGACGAATTAAGTTGAAATAGACAGTTCTTGCATGAAAACTCATTCCTGGTAGAACTTCATAGCAAAGTACAAAGTTCGTTTTGGATGGATCAATTTAGTTGAAATAGACAGTTTTTGCATGAAAACTCATTCCTGGTGGAACTTCATAGCAAAGTACAAAGTTCGTTTTGGATGGACAAAGTTAGTTGAAATAGACAGTTCTTGCATGAAAACTCATTCCTGGTAGAACTTCATAGCAAAGTACAAAGTTCGTATCGGATGGACGAATTAAGTTGAAATAGACAGTTTTTGCATGAAAACTCATTCCTGGTGGAACTTCATAGCAAAGTACAAAGTTCGTTTTGGATGGATCAATTTAGTTAAAATAGACAGTTTTTGCATGAAAACTCATTCCTGGTGGAACTTCATAGCAAAGTACAAAGTTCGTTTTGGATGGATCAATTTAGTTGAAATAGACAGTTTTTGCATGAAAACTCATTCCTGGTGGAACTTCATAGCAAAGTACAAAGTTCGTTTTGGATGGACAAAATTAGTTGAAATAGACAGTTTTTGCATGAAAACTCATTCCTGGTGGAACTTCATAGCAAAGTACAAAGTTCGTTTTGGATGGATCAATTTAGTTGAAATAGACAGTTTTTGCATGAAAACTCATTCCTGGTGGAACTTCATAGCAAAGTACAAAGTTCGTTTTGGATGGATCAATTTAGTTGAAATAGACAGTTCTTGCATGAAAACTCATTCCTGGTAGAACTTCATAGCAAAGTACAAAGTTCGTATCGGATGGACGAATTAAGTTGAAATAGACAGTTTTTGCATGAAAACTCATTCCTGGTGGAACTTCATAGCAAAGTACAAAGTTCGTTTTGGATGGATCAATTTAGTTGAAATAGACAGTTTTTGCATGAAAACTCATTCCTGGTGGAACTTCATAGCAAAGTACAAAGTTCGTTTTGGATGGACAAAATTAGTTGAAATAGACAGTTTTTGCATGAAAACTCATTCCTGGTGGAACTTCATAGCAAAGTACAAAGTTCGTTTTGGATGGATCAATTTAGTTGAAATAGACAGTTTTTGCATGAAAACTTATTCCTGGTGGAACTTCATAGCAAAGTACAAAGTTCGTTTTGGATGGATCAATTTAGTTGAAATAGACAGTTCTTGCATGAAAACTCATTCCTGGTAGAACTTCATAGCAAAGTACAAAGTTCGTTTTGGATGGATCAATTTAGTTGAAATAGACAGTTTTTGCATGAAAACTCATTCCTGGTGGAACTTCATAGCAAAGTACAAAGTTCGTTTTGGATGGACAAAGTTAGTTGAAATAGACAGTTTTTGCATAAAAACTCATTCCTGGTGGAACTTCATAGCAAAGTACAAAGTTCGTTTTGGATGGACAAAGTTAGTTGAAATAGACAGTTCTTGCATGAAAACTCATTCCTGGTAGAACTTCATAGCAAAGTACAAAGTTCGTATCGGATGGACGAATTAAGTTGAAATAGACAGTTTTTGCATGAAAACTCATTCCTGGTAGAACTTCATAGCAAAGTACAAAGTTCGTTTTGGATGGATCAATTTAGTTGAAATAGACAGTTTTTGCATGAAAACTCATTCCTGGTGGAACTTCATAGCAAAGTACAAAGTTCGTTTTGGATGGATCAATTTAGTTGAAATAGACAGTTTTTGCATGAAAACTCATTCCTGGTGGAACTTCATAGCAAAGTACAAAGTTCGTTTTGGATGGACAAAGTTAGTTGAAATAGACAGTTTTTGCATGAAAACTCATTCCTGGTAGAACTTCATAGCAAAGAACAAAGTTCGTTTTGGATGGATCAATTTAGTTGAAATAGACAGTTTTTGCATGAAAACTCATTCCTGGTGGAACTTCATAGCAAAGTACAAAGTTCGTTTTGGATGGATCAATTTAGTTGAAATAGACAGTTTTTGCATGAAAACTCATTCCTGGTGGAACTTCATAGCAAAGTACAAAGTTCGTTTTGGATGGATCAATTTAGTTGAAATAGACAGTTTTTGCATGAAAACTCATTCCTGGTGGAACTTCATAGCAAAGTACAAAGTTCGTTTTGGATGGACAAAGTTAGTTGAAATAGACAGTTCTTGCATGAAAACTCATTCCTGGTAGAACTTCATAGCAAAGTACAAAGTTCGTTTTGGATGGATCAATTTAGTTGAAATAGACAGTTTTTGCATGAAAACTCATTCCTGGTGGAACTTCATAGCAAAGTACAAAGTTCGTTTTGGATGGACAAAGTTAGTTGAAATAGACAGTTCTTGCATGAAAACTCATTCCTGGTAGAACTTCATAGCAAAGTACAAAGTTCGTATCGGATGGACGAATTAAGTTGAAATAGACAGTTCTTGCATGAAAACTCATTCCTGGTAGAACTTCATAGCAAAGTACAAAGTTCGTTTTGGATGGATCAATTTAGTTAAAGTAGACAGTTTTTGCATGAAAACTCATTCCTGGTGGAACTTCATAGCAAAGTACAAAGTTCGTTTTGGATGGATCAATTTAGTTGAAATAGACAGTTTTTGCATGAAAACTCATTCCTGGTGGAACTTCATAGCAAAGTACAAAGTTCGTTTTGGATGGACAAAGTTAGTTGAAATAGACAGTTCTTGCATGAAAACTCATTCCTGGTAGAACTTCATAGCAAAGTACAAAGTTCGTATCGGATGGACGAATTAAGTTGAAATAGACAGTTCTTGCATGAAAACTCATTCCTGGTAGAACTTCATAGCAAAGTACAAAGTTCGTTTTGGATGGATCAATTTAGTTGAAATAGACAGTTTTTGCATGAAAACTCATTCCTGGTGGAACTTCATAGCAAAGTACAAAGTTCGTTTTGGATGGACAAAGTTAGTTGAAATAGACAGTTCTTGCATGAAAACTCATTCCTGGTAGAACTTCATAGCAAAGTACAAAGTTCGTATCGGATGGACGAATTAAGTTGAAATAGACAGTTTTTGCATGAAAACTCATTCCTGGTGGAACTTCATAGCAAAGTACAAAGTTCGTTTTGGATGGACAAAATTAGTTGAAATAGACAGTTTTTGCATGAAAACTCATTCCTGGTGGAACTTCATAGCAAAGTACAAAATTCGTTTCGGATGGATCAATTTAGTTGAAATAGACAGTTTTTGCATGAAAACTCATTCCTGGTGGAACTTCATAGCAAAGTACAAAGTTCGTTTTGGATGGACAAAGTTAGTTGAAATAGACAGTTCTTGCATGAAAACTCATTCCTGGTAGAACTTCATAGCAAAGTACAAAGTTCGTATCGGATGGACGAATTAAGTTGAAATAGACAGTTTTTGCATGAAAACTCATTCCTGGTGGAACTTCATAGCAAAGTACAAAGTTCGTATCGGATGGATCAATTTAGTTGAAATAGACAGTTTTTGCATGAAAACTCATTCCTGGTGGAACTTCATAGCAAAGTACAAAGTTCGTTTTGGATGGACAAAGTTAGTTGAAATAGACAGTTTTTGCATGAAAACTCATTCCTGGTAGAACTTCATAGCAAAGAACAAAGTTCGTTTTGGATGGATCAATTTAGTTGAAATAGACAGTTTTTGCATGAAAACTCATTCCTGGTGGAACTTCATAGCAAAGTACAAAGTTCGTTTTGGATGGACAAAGTTAGTTGAAATAGACAGTTCTTGCATGAAAACTCATTCCTGGTAGAACTTCATAGCAAAGTACAAAGTTCGTTTTGGATGGATCAATTTAGTTGAAATAGACAGTTTTTGCATGAAAACTCATTCCTGGTGGAACTTCATAGCAAAGTACAAAGTTCGTTTTGGATGGACAAAGTTAGTTGAAATAGACAGTTCTTGCATGAAAACTCATTCCTGGTAGAACTTCATAGCAAAGTACAAAGTTCGTATCGGATGGACGAATTAAGTTGAAATAGACAGTTCTTGCATGAAAACTCATTCCTGGTAGAACTTCATAGCAAAGTACAAAGTTCGTTTTGGATGGATCAATTTAGTTAAAGTAGACAGTTTTTGCATGAAAACTCATTCCTGGTGGAACTTCATAGCAAAGTACAAAGTTCGTTTTGGATGGATCAATTTAGTTGAAATAGACAGTTTTTGCATGAAAACTCATTCCTGGTGGAACTTCATAGCAAAGTACAAAGTTCGTTTTGGATGGACAAAGTTAGTTGAAATAGACAGTTCTTGCATGAAAACTCATTCCTGGTAGAACTTCATAGCAAAGTACAAAGTTCGTATCGGATGGACGAATTAAGTTGAAATAGACAGTTCTTGCATGAAAACTCATTCCTGGTAGAACTTCATAGCAAAGTACAAAGTTCGTTTTGGATGGATCAATTTAGTTGAAATAGACAGTTTTTGCATGAAAACTCATTCCTGGTGGAACTTCATAGCAAAGTACAAAGTTCGTTTTGGATGGACAAAGTTAGTTGAAATAGACAGTTCTTGCATGAAAACTCATTCCTGGTAGAACTTCATAGCAAAGTACAAAGTTCGTATCGGATGGACGAATTAAGTTGAAATAGACAGTTTTTGCATGAAAACTCATTCCTGGTGGAACTTCATAGCAAAGTACAAAGTTCGTTTTGGATGGATCAATTTAGTTAAAATAGACAGTTTTTGCATGAAAACTCATTCCTGGTGGAACTTCATAGCAAAGTACAAAGTTCGTTTTGGATGGATCAATTTAGTTGAAATAGACAGTTTTTGCATGAAAACTCATTCCTGGTGGAACTTCATAGCAAAGTACAAAGTTCGTTTTGGATGGACAAAGTTAGTTGAAATAGACAGTTCTTGCATGAAAACTCATTCCTGGTAGAACTTCATAGCAAAGTACAAAGTTCGTATCGGATGGACGAATTAAGTTGAAATAGACAGTTCTTGCATGAAAACTCATTCCTGGTAGAACTTCATAGCAAAGTACAAAGTTCGTTTTGGATGGATCAATTTAGTTGAAATAGACAGTTTTTGCATGAAAACTCATTCCTGGTGGAACTTCATAGCAAAGTACAAAGTTCGTTTTGGATGGACAAAGTTAGTTGAAATAGACAGTTCTTGCATGAAAACTCATTCCTGGTAGAACTTCATAGCAAAGTACAAAGTTCGTATCGGATGGACGAATTAAGTTGAAATAGACAGTTTTTGCATGAAAACTCATTCCTGGTGGAACTTCATAGCAAAGTACAAAGTTCGTTTTGGATGGATCAATTTAGTTAAAATAGACAGTTTTTGCATGAAAACTCATTCCTGGTGGAACTTCATAGCAAAGTACAAAGTTCGTTTTGGATGGATCAATTTAGTTGAAATAGACAGTTTTTGCATGAAAACTCATTCCTGGTGGAACTTCATAGCAAAGTACAAAGTTCGTTTTGGATGGACAAAGTTAGTTGAAATAGACAGTTTTTGCATGAAAACTCATTCCTTGTGGAACTTCATAGCAAAGTACAAAGTTCGTTTTGGATGGACTAAGTTAGTTGAGATAGACAGTTTTTGCATAAAAACTCATTCCTGGTGGAACTTCATAGCAAAGTACAAAGTTCGTTTTGGATGGACAAAGTTAGTTGAAATAGACAGTTTTTGCATGAAAACTCATTCCTGGTGGAACTTCATAGCAAAGTACAAAGTTCGTTTTGGATGGATCAATTTAGTTGAAATAGACAGTTTTTGCATGAAAACTCATTCCTGGTGGAACTTCATAGCAAAGAACAAAGTTCGTTTTGGATGGACAAAGTTAGTTGAAATAGACAGTTTTTGCATGAAAACTCATTCCTTGTGGAACTTCATAGCAAAGTACAAAGTTCGAATCGGATGGACGAATTAAGTTGAAATAGACAGTTTTTGCATGAAAACTCATTCCTGGTGGAACTTCATAGCAAAGAACAAAGTTCGTTTTGGATGGACAAAGTTAGTTGAAATAGACAGTTTTTGCATGAAAACTCATTCCTTGTGGAACTTCATAGCAAAGTACAAAGTTCGTTTTGGATAGACAAAGTTAGTTGAAATAGACAGTTTTTGCATAAAAACTCATTCCTGGTGGAACTTCATAGCAAAGTACAAAGTTCGTTTTGGATGGACAAAGTTAGTTGAGATAGACAGTTTTTGCATAAAAACTCATTCCTGGTGGAACTTCATAGCAAAGAACAAAGTTCGTTTTGGATGGACAAAGTTAGTTGAAATAGACAGTTTTTGCATGAAAACTCATTCCTGGTGGAACTTCATAGCAAAGTACAAAGTTCGTTTTGGATGGACAAAGTTAGTTGAAATAGACAGTTTTTGCATGAAAACTCATTCCTGGTGGAACTTCATAGCAAAGTACAAAGTTCGTTTTGGATGGACAAAGTTAGTTGAAATAGACAGTTTTTGCATGAAAACTCATTCCTGGTGGAACTTCATAGCAAAGTACAAAGTTCGTTTTGGATGGACAAAGTTAGTTGAAATAGACAGTTTTTGCATGAAAACTCATTCCTGGTGGAACTTCATAGCAAAGAACAAAGTTCGTTTTGGATGGACAAAGTTAGTTGAAATAGACAGTTTTTGCATGAAAACTCATTCCTTGTGGAACTTCATAGCAAAGTACAAAGTTCGTTTTGGATAGACAAAGTTAGTTGAAATAGACAGTTTTTGCATAAAAACTCATTCCTGGTGGAACTTCATAGCAAAGTACAAAGTTCGTTTTGGATGGTCAAAATTAGTTGAAATAGACAGTTTTTGCATGAAAACTCATTCCTGGTGGAACTTCATAGCAAAGTACAAAGTTCGTTTTGAATGGACAAAGTTAGTTGAAATAGACAGTTTTTGCATGAAAACTCATTCCTGGTGGAACTTCATAGCAAAGTACAAAGTTCGTTTTGGATGGACAAAGTTAGTTGAAATAGACAGTGTTTGCATGAAAACTCATTCCTGGTGGAACTTCATAGCAAAGTACAAAGTTCGTTTTGGATGGACAAAGTTAGTTGAAATAGACAGTTTTTGCATGAAAACTCATTCCTGGTGGAACTTCATAGCAAAGTACAAAGTTCGTTTTGGATGGACAAAGTTAGTTGAAATAGACAGTTTTTGCATGAAAACTCATTCCTGGTGGAACTTCATAGCAAAGTACAAAGTTCGAATCGGATGGACGAATTAAGTTGAAATAGACAGTTTTTGCATGAAAACTCATTCCTGGTGGAACTTCATAGCAAAGTACAAAGTTCGTTTTGGATGGACAAAGTTAGTTGAAATAGACAGTTTTTGCATGAAAACTCATTCCTGGTGGAACTTCATAGCAAAGTACAAAGTTCGTTTTGAATGGACAAAGTTAGTTGAAATAGACAGTTTTTGCATGAAAACTCATTCCTGGTGGAACTTCATAGCAAAGTACAAAGTTCGTTTTGGATGGACAAAGTTAGTTGAAATAGACAGTGTTTGCATGAAAACTCATTCCTGGTGGAACTTCATAGCAAAGTACAAAGTTCGTTTTGGATGGACAAAGTTAGTTGAAATAGACAGTTTTTGCATGAAAACTCATTCCTGGTGGAACTTCATAGCAAAGTACAAAATTCGTTTCGGATGGATCAATTTAGTTGAAATAGACAGTTTTTGCATGAAAACTCATTCCTGGTGGAACTTCATAGCAAAGTACAAAGTTCGTTTTGGATGGACAAAGTTAGTTGAAATAGACAGTTTTTGCATGAAAACTCATTCCTGGTGGAACTTCATAGCAAAGTACAAAGTTCGTTTTGGATGGTCAAAATTAGTTGAAATAGACAGTTTTTGCATGAAAACTCATTCCTGGTGGAACTTCATAGCAAAGTACAAAGTTCGTTTTGGATGGACAAAGTTAGTTGAAATAGACAGTTTTTGCATAAAAACTCATTCCTGGTGGAACTTCATAGCAAAGTACAAAGTTCGTTTTGGATGGACAAAGTTAGTTGAAATAGACAGTGTTTGCATAAAAACTCATTCCTGGTGGAACTTCATAGCAAAGTACAAAGTTCGTTTTGGATGGACAAAGTTAGTTGAAATAGACAGTTTTTGCATAAAAACTCATTCCTGGTGGAACTTCATAGCAAAGTACAAAGTTCGTTTTGGATGGACAAAGTTAGTTGAAATAGACAGTGTTTGCATGAAAACTCATTCCTGGTGGAACTTCATAGCAAAGTACAAAGTTCGTTTTGGATGGACAAAGTTAGTTGAAATAGACAGTTTTTGCATGAAAACTCATTCCTGGTGGAACTTCATAGCAAAGTACAAAGTTCGTTTTGGATGGTCAAAATTAGTTGAAATAGACAGTTTTTGCATGAAAACTCATTCCTGGTGGAACTTCATAGCAAAGTACAAAGTTCGTTTTGAATGGACAAAGTTAGTTGAAATAGACAGTTTTTGCATGAAAACTCATTCCTGGTGGAACTTCATAGCAAAGTACAAAGTTCGTTTTGGATGGACAAAGTTAGTTGAAATAGACAGTGTTTGCATGAAAACTCATTCCTGGTGGAACTTCATAGCAAAGTACAAAGTTCGTTTTGGATGGACAAAGTTAGTTGAAATAGACAGTTTTTGCATGAAAACTCATTCCTGGTGGAACTTCATAGCAAAGTACAAAATTCGTTTCGGATGGATCAATTTAGTTGAAATAGACAGTTTTTGCATGAAAACTCATTCCTGGTGGAACTTCATAGCAAAGTACAAAGTTCGTTTTGGATGGACAAAGTTAGTTGAAATAGACAGTTTTTGCATGAAAACTCATTCCTGGTGGAACTTCATAGCAAAGTACAAAGTTCGTTTTGGATGGTCAAAATTAGTTGAAATAGACAGTTTTTGCATGAAAACTCATTCCTGGTGGAACTTCATAGCAAAGTACAAAGTTCGTTTTGGATGGACAAAGTTAGTTGAAATAGACAGTTTTTGCATAAAAACTCATTCCTGGTGGAACTTCATAGCAAAGTACAAAGTTCGTTTTGGATGGACAAAGTTAGTTGAAATAGACAGTTTTTGCATAAAAACTCATTCCTGGTGGAACTTCATAGCAAAGTACAAAGTTCGTTTTGGATGGACGAATTAAGTTGAAATAGACAGTTTTTGTATGAAAACTCATTCCTGGTGGAACTTCATAGCAAAGTACAAAGTTCGTTTTGGATGGATCAATTTAGTTGAAATAGACAGTTTTTGCATGAAAACTCATTCCTGGTGGAACTTCATAGCAAAGTACAAAGTTCGTTTTGAATGGACAAAGTTAGTTGAAATAGACAGTTTTTGCATGAAAACTCATTCCTGGTGGAACTTCATAGCAAAGTACAAAGTTCGTTTTGGATGGACAAAGTTAGTTGAAATAGACAGTGTTTGCATGAAAACTCATTCCTGGTGGAACTTCATAGCAAAGTACAAAGTTCGTTTTGGATGGACAAAGTTAGTTGAAATAGACAGTTTTTGCATGAAAACTCATTCCTGGTGGAACTTCATAGCAAAGTACAAAATTCGTTTCGGATGGATCAATTTAGTTGAAATAGACAGTTTTTGCATGAAAACTCATTCCTGGTGGAACTTCATAGCAAAGTACAAAGTTCGTTTTGGATGGACAAAGTTAGTTGAAATAGACAGTTTTTGCATGAAAACTCATTCCTGGTGGAACTTCATAGCAAAGTACAAAGTTCGTTTTGGATGGTCAAAATTAGTTGAAATAGACAGTTTTTGCATGAAAACTCATTCCTGGTGGAACTTCATAGCAAAGTACAAAGTTCGTTTTGGATGGACAAAGTTAGTTGAAATAGACAGTTTTTGCATAAAAACTCATTCCTGGTGGAACTTCATAGCAAAGTACAAAGTTCGTTTTGGATGGACAAAGTTAGTTGAAATAGACAGTGTTTGCATAAAAACTCATTCCTGGTGGAACTTCATAGCAAAGTACAAAGTTCGTTTTGGATGGACAAAGTTAGTTGAAATAGACAGTTTTTGCATAAAAACTCATTCCTGGTGGAACTTCATAGCAAAGTACAAAGTTCGTTTTGGATGGACAAAGTTAGTTGAAATAGACAGTTTTTGCATGAAAACTCATTCCTGGTGGAACTTCATAGCAAAGTACAAAGTTCGTTTTGGATGGATCAATTTAGTAGAAATAGACAGTTTTTGCATGAAAACTCATTCCTGGTGGAACTTCATAGCAAAGTACAAAGTTCGTTTTGGATGGATCAATTTAGTTGAAATAGACAGTTTTTGCATGAAAACTCATTCCTGGTGGAACTTCATAGCAAAGTACAAAATTCGTTTCGGATGGATCAATTTAGTTGAAATAGACAGTTCTTGCATGAAAACTCATTCCTGGTGGAACTTCATAGCAAAGTACAAAGTTCGTTTTGGATGGACAAAGTTAGTTGAAATAGACAGTTTTTGCATGAAAACTCATTCCTGGTGGAACTTCATAGCAAAGTACAAAGTTCGTTTTGGATGGACAAAGTTAGTTGAAATAGACAGTTTTTGCATAAAAACTCATTCCTGGTGGAACTTCATAGCAAAGTACAAAGTTCGTTTTGGATGGACAAAGTTAGTTGAAATAGACAGTTCTTGCATGAAAACTCATTCCTGGTGGAACTTCATAGCAAAGTACAAAGTTCGTTTTGGATGGACAAAGTTAGTTGAAAAAGACAGTTTTTGCATGAAAACTCATTCCTGGTGGAACTTCATAGCAAAGTACAAAGTTCGTTTTGGATGGAACAATTTAGTAGAAATAGACAGTTTTTGCATGAAAACTCATTCCTGGTGGAACTTCATAGCAAAGTACAAAGTTCGTTTTGGATGGATCAATTTAGTTGAAATAGACAGTTTTTGCATGAAAACTCATTCCTGGTGGAACTTCATAGCAAAGTACAAAATTCGTTTCGGATGGATCAATTTAGTTGAAATAGACAGTTCTTGCATGAAAACTCATTCCTGGTGGAACTTCATAGCAAAGTACAAAGTTCGTTTTGGATGGACAAAGTTAGTTGAAATAGACAGTTTTTGCATGAAAACTCATTCCTGGTGGAACTTCATAGCAAAGTACAAAGTTCGTTTTGGATGGATCAATTTAGTAGAAATAGACAGTTTTTGCATGAAAACTCATTCCTGGTGGAACTTCATAGCAAAGTACAAAGTTCGTTTTGGATGGATCAATTTAGTTGAAATAGACAGTTTTTGCATGAAAACTCATTCCTGGTGGAACTTCATAGCAAAGTACAAAATTCGTTTCGGATGGATCAATTTAGTTGAAATAGACAGTTCTTGCATGAAAACTCATTCCTGGTGGAACTTCATAGCAAAGTACAAAGTTCGTTTTGGATGGACAAAGTTAGTTGAAATAGACAGTTTTTGCATAAAAACTCATTCCTGGTGGAACTTCATAGCAAAGTACAAAGTTCGTTTTGGATGGATCAATTTAGTTGAAATAGACAGTTTTTGCATGAAAACTCATTCCTGGTGGAACTTCATAGCAAAGTACAAAGTTCGTTTTGGATGGATCAATTTAGTAGAAATAGACAGTTTTTGCATGAAAACTCATTCCTGGTGGAACTTCATAGCAAAGTACAAAGTTCGTTTTGGATGGACAAAGTTAGTTGAAATAGACAGTTTTTGCATAAAAACTCATTCCTGGTGGAACTTCATAGCAAAGTACAAAGTTCGTTTTGGATGGATCAATTTAGTTGAAATAGACAGTTTTTGCATGAAAACTCATTCCTGGTGGAACTTCATAGCAAAGTACAAAGTTCGTTTTGGATGGACAAAGTTAGTTAAAATAGACAGTTTTTGCATGAAAACTCATTCCTGGTGGAACTTCATAGCAAAGTACAAAGTTCGTTTTGGATGGACAAAGTTAGTTGAAATAGACAGTTTTTGCATGAAAACTCATTCCTGGTGGAACTTCATAGCAAAGTACAAAGTTCGTTTTGGATGGATCAATTTAGTTGAAATAGACAGTTTTTGCATGAAAACTCATTCCTGGTGGAACTTCATAGCAAAGTACAAAGTTCGTTTTGGATGGACAAAGTTAGTTGAAATAGACAGTTTTTGCATAAAAACTCATTCCTGGTGGAACTTAATAGCAAAGTACAAAGTTCGTTTTGGATGGATCAATTTAGTTGAAATAGACAGTTTTTGCATGAAAACTCATTCCTGGTGGAACTTCATAGCAAAGTACAAAGTTCGTTTTGGATGGACGAATTAAGTTGAAATAGACAGTTTTTGCATGAAAACTCATTCCTGGTGGAACTTAATAGCAAAGTACAAAGTTCGTTTTGGATGGATCAATTTAGTTGAAATAGACAGTTTTTGCATGAAAACTCATTCCTGGTGGAACTTCATAGCAAAGTACAAAGTTCGTTTTGGATGGACAAAGTTAGTTGAAATAGACAGTTTTTGCATGAAAACTCATTCCTGGTGGAACTTCATAGCAAAGTACAAAGTTCGTTTTGGATGGACAAAGTTAGTTGAAATAGACAGTTTTTGCATGAAAACTCATTCCTGGTGGAACTTCATAGCAAAGTACAAAGTTCGTTTTGGATGGACAAAGTTAGTTGAAATAGACAGTTTTTGCATGAAAACTCATTCCTGGTGGAACTTCATAGCAAAGTACAAAGTTCGTTTTGGATGGACAAAGTTAGTTGAAATAGACAGTTTTTGCATGAAAACTCATTCCTGGTAGAACTTCATAGCAAAGTACAAAGTTCGTTTTGGATGGACGAATTAAGTTGAAATAGACAGTATTTGCATAAAAACTCATTCCTGGTGGAACTTCATAGCAAAGTACAAAGTTCGTTTTGGATGGATCAATTTAGTAGAAATAGACAGTTTTTGCATGAAAACTCATTCCTGGTGGAACTTCATAGCAAAGTACAAAGTTCGTTTTGGATGGACAAAGTTAGTTGAAATAGACAGTTTTTGCATGAAAACTCATTCCTGGTGGAAACTTCATAGCAAAGTACAAAGTTCGTTTTGGATGGACGAATTAAGTTGAAATAGACAGTTTTTGCATAAAAACTCATTCCTGGTGGAACTTCATAGCAAAGTACAAAGTTCGGTTTGGATGGATCAATTTAGTTGAAATAGACAGTTTTTGCATGAAAACTCATTCCTGGTGGAACTTCATAGCAAAGTACAAAGTTCGTTTTGGATGGACAAAGTTAGTTGAAATAGACAGTTTTTGCATGAAAACTCATTCCTGGTGGAACTTCATAGCAAAGTACAAAGTTCGTTTGGGATGGACAAAGTTAGTTGAAATAGACAGTTTTTGCATGAAAACTCATTCCTGGTGGAACTTCATAGCAAAGTACAAAGTTCGTTTTGGATGGACAAAGTTAGTTGAAAAAGACAGTTTTTGCATGAAAACTCATTCCTGGTGGAACTTCATAGCAAAGTACAAAGTTCGTTTTGGATGGATCAATTTAGTTGAAATAGACAGTTTTTGCATGAAAACTCATTCCTGGTGGAACTTCATAGGAAAGTACAAAGTTCGTTTTGGATGGACAAAGTTAGTTGAAATAGACAGTTTTTGCATAAAAACTCATTCCTGGTGGAACTTCATAGGAAAGTACAAAGTTCGTTTTGGATGGACAAAGTTAGTTGAAATAGACAGTTTTTGCATGAAAACTCATTCCTGGTGGAACTTCATAGCAAAGTACAAAGTTCGTTTTGGATGGACAAAGTTAGTTGAAATAGACAGTTTTTGCATAAAAACTCATTCCTGGTGGAACTTCATAGCAAAGTACAAAGTTCGTTTTGGATGGATCAATTTAGTTGAAATAGACAGTTTTTGCATAAAAACTCATTCCTGGTGGAACTTCATAGGAAAGTACAAAGTTCGTTTTGGATGGACAAAGTTAGTTGAAAAAGACAGTTTTTGCATGAAAACTCATTCCTGGTGGAACTTCATAGCAAAGTACAAAGTTCGTTTTGGATGGATCAATTTAGTTGAAATAGACAGTTTTTGCATAAAAACTCATTCCTGGTGGAACTTCATAGGAAAGTACAAAGTTCGTTTTGGATGGACGAATTAAGTTGAAATAGACAGTTTTTGCATAAAAACTCATTCCTGGTGGAACTTCATAGCAAAGTACAAAGTTCGTTTTGGATGGATCAATTTAGTTGAAATAGACAGTTTTTGCATGAAAACTCATTCCTGGTAGAACTTCATAGCAAAGTACAAAGTTCGTTTTGGATGGACAAAGTTAGTTGAAATAGACAGTTTTTGCATGAAAACTCATTCCTGGTGGAACTTCATAGCAAAGTACAAAGTTCGTTTTGGATGGACAAAGTTAGTTGAAATAGACAGTTTTTGCATGAAAACTCATTCCTGGTGGAACTTCATAGCAAAGTACAAAGTTCGTTTTGGATGGACAAAGTTAGTTGAAATAGACAGTTTTTGCATAAAAAACTCATTCCTGGTGGAACTTCATAGCAAAGTACAAAGTTCGTTTTGGATGGACAAAGTTAGTTGAAATAGACAGTTTTTGCATGAAAACTCATTCCTGGTGGAACTTCATAGCAAAGTACAAAGTTCGTTTTGGATGGACAAAGTTAGTTGAAATAGATAATTTTTGCATGAAAACTCATTCCTGGTGGAACTTCATAGCAAAGTACAAAGTTCGTTTTGGATGGATCAATTTAGTTGAAATAGACAGTTTTTGCATGAAAACTCATTCCTGGTGGAACTTCATAGCAAAGTACAAAGTTCGTTTTGGATGGACAAAGTTAGTTGAAATAGACAGTTTTTGCATGAAAACTCATTCCTGGTGGAACTTCATAGCAAAGTACAAAGTTCGTTTTGGATGGACGAATTAAGTTGAAATAGACAGTTTTTGCATAAAAACTCATTCCTGGTGGAACTTCATAGCAAAGTACAAAGTTCGTTTTGGATGGATCAATTTAGTTGAAATAGACAGTTTTTGCATGAAAACTCATTCCTGGTGGAACTTCATAGCAAAGTACAAAGTTCGTTTTGGATGGACGAATTAAGTTGAAATAGACAGTTTTTGCATGAAAACTCATTCCTGGTGGAACTTCATAGCAAAGTACAAAGTTCGTTTTGGATGGACGAATTAAGTTGAAATAGACAGTTTTTGCATAAAAACTCATTCCTGGTGGAACTTCATAGCAAAGTACAAAGTTCGTTTTGGATGGATCAATTTAGTTGAAATAGACAGTTTTTGCATGAAAACTCATTCCTGGTAGAACTTCATAGCAAAGTACAAAGTTCGTTTTGGATGGACAAAGTTAGTTGAAATAGACAGTTTTTGCATGAAAACTCATTCCTGGTGGAACTTCATAGCAAAGTACAAAGTTCGTTTTGGATGGACAAAGTTAGTTGAAATAGACAGTTTTTGCATGAAAACTCATTCCTGGTGGAACTTCATAGCAAAGTACAAAGTTCGTTTTGGATGGACAAAGTTAGTTGAAATGGATAATTTTTGCATGAAAACTCATTCCTGGTGGAACTTCATAGCAAAGTACAAAGTTCGTTTTGGATGGATCAATTTAGTTGAAATAGACAGTTTTTGCATGAAAACTCATTCCTGGTGGAACTTCATAGCAAAGTACAAAGTTCGTTTTGGATGGACAAAGTTAGTTGAAATAGACAGTTTTTGCATGAAAACTCATTCCTGGTGGAACTTCATAGCAAAGTACAAAGTTCGTTTTGGATGGACAAAGTTAGTTGAAATAGACAGTTTTTGCATGAAAACTCATTCCTGGTGGAACTTCATAGCAAAGTACAAAGTTCGTTTTGGATGGACAAAGTTAGTTGAAATGGATAATTTTTGCATGAAAACTCATTCCTGGTGGAACTTCATAGCAAAGTACAAAGTTCGTTTTGGATGGATCAATTTAGTTGAAATAGACAGTTTTTGCATAAAAACTCATTCCTGGTGGAACTTCATAGCAAAGTACAAAGTTTGTTTTGGATGGACGAATTAAGTTGAAATAGACAGTTTTTGCATGAAAACTCATTCCTGGTGGAACTTCATAGCAAAGTACAAAGTTCGTTTTGGATTTACAAAGTTAGTTGAAATAGACAGTTTTTGCATGAAAACTCATTCCTGGTGGAACTTCATAGCAAAGTACAAAGTTCGTTTTGGATGGACAAAGTTAGTTGAAATAGACAGTTTTTGCATGAAAACTCATTCCTGGTGGAACTTCATAGCAAAGTACAAAGTTCGTTTTGGATGGATCAATTTAGTTGAAATAGACAGTTTTTGCATAAAACTCATTCCTGGTGGAACTTCATAGCAAAGTACAAAGTTCGTTTTGGATGGACGAATTAAGTTGAAATAGACAGTTTTTGCATAAAAACTCATTCCTGGTGGAACTTCATAGCAAAGTACAAAGTTCGTTTTGGATGGATCAATTTAGTTGAAATAGACAGTTTTTGCATGAAAACTCATTCCTGGTGGAACTTCATAGCAAAGTACAAAGTTCGTTTTGGATGGACAAAGTTAGTTGAAATAGACAGTTTTTGCATGAAAACTCATTCCTGGTGGAACTTCATAGCAAAGTACAAAGTTCGTTTTGGATGGATCAATTTAGTTGAAATAGACAGTTTTTGCATGAAAACTCATTCGTGGTGGAACTTCATAGCAAAGTACAAAGTTCGTTTTGGATGGACGAATTAAGTTGAAATAGACAGTTTTTGCATAAAAACTCATTCCTGGTGGAACTTCATAGCAAAGTACAAAGTTCGTTTTGGATGGATCAATTTAGTTGAAATAGACAGTTTTTGCATGAAAACTCATTCCTGGTGGAACTTCATAGCAAAGTACAAAGTTCGTTTTGGATGGACAAAGTTAGTTGAAAAAGATAATTTTTGCATGAAAACTCATTCCTGGTGGAACTTCATAGCAAAGTACAAAGTTCGTTTTGGATGGACAAAGTTAGTTGAAATAGACAGTTTTTGCATGAAAACTCATTCCTGGTGGAACTTCATAGCAAAGTACAAAGTTCGTTTTGGATGGACAAAGTTAGTTGAAATAGATAATTTTTGCATGAAAACTCATTCCTGGTGGAACTTCATAGCAAAGTACAAAGTTCGTTTTGGATGGACAAAGTTAGTTGAAATAGACAGTTTTTGCATAAAAACTCATTCCTGGTGGAACTTCATAGCAAAGTACAAAGTTCGTTTCGGATGGATCAATTTAGTTGAAATAGACAGTTCTTGCATGAAAACTCATTCCTGGTGGAACTTCATAGCAAAGTACAATGTTCGTTTTGGATGGACAAAGTTAGTTGAAATAGATAATTTTTGCATGAAAACTCATTCCTGGTGGAACTTCATAGCAAAGTACAAAGTTCGTTTTGGATGGATCAATTTAGTTGAAATAGACAGTTTTTGCATGAAAACTCATTCCTGGTGGAACTTCATAGCAAAGTACAAAGTTCGTTTTGGATGGACGAATTAAGTTGAAATAGACAGTTTTTGCATGAAAACTCATTCCTGGTGGAACTTCATAGCAAAGTACAAAGTTCGTTTTGGATGGATCAATTTAGTTAAAATAGACAGTTTTTGCATGAAAACTCATTCCTGGTGGAACTTCATAGCAAAGTACAAAGTTCGTTTTGGATGGACAAAGTTAGTTGAAATAGACAGTTTTTGCATGAAAACTCATTCCTGGTGGAACTTCATAGCAAAGTACAAAGTTCGTTTTGGATGGATCAATTTAGTTAAAATAGACAGTTTTTGCATGAAAACTCATTCCTGGTGGAACTTCATAGCAAAGTACAAAGTTCGTTTTGGATGGACAAAGTTAGTTGAAATAGACAGTTTTTGCATGAAAACTCATTCCTGGTGGAACTTCATAGCAAAGTACAAAGTTCGTTTTGGATGGATCAATTTAGTTGAAATAGACAGTTTTTGCATGAAAACTCATTCCTGGTGGAACTTCATAGCAAAGTACAAAGTTCGTTTTGGATGGATCAATTTAGTTGAAATAGACAGTTTTTGCATGAAAACTCATTCCTGGTGGAACTTCATAGCAAAGTACAAAGTTCGTTTTGGATGGACAAAGTTAGTTGAAATAGACAGTTTTTGCATGAAAACTCATTCCTGGTGGAACTTCATAGCAAAGTACAAAGTTCGTTTTGGATGGACAAAGTTAGTTGAAATAGACAGTTTTTGCATGAAAACTCATTCCTGGTGGAACTTCATAGCAAAGTACAAAGTTCGTTTTGGATGGACGAATTAAGTTGAAATAGACAGTTTTTGCATGAAAACTCATTCCTGGTGGAACTTCATAGCAAAGTACAAAGTTCGTTTTGGATGGACAAAGTTAGTTGAAATAGACAGTTTTTGCATAAAAACTCATTCCTGGTGGAACTTCATAGCAAAGTACAAAGTTCGTTTTGGATGGACAAAGTTAGTTGAAATAGACAGTTTTTGCATGAAAACTCATTCCTGGTGGAACTTCATAGCAAAGTACAAAGTTCGTTTAGGATGGACAAAGTTAGTTGAAATAGACAGTTTTTGCATGAAAACTCATTCCTGGTGGAACTTCATAGCAAAGTACAAAGTTCGTTTTGGATGGACAAAGTTAGTTGAAATAGATAATTTTTGCATGAAAACTCATTCCTGGTGGAACTTCATAGCAAAGTACAAAGTTCGTTTAGGATGGACAAAGTTAGTTGAAATAGACAGTTTTTGCATGAAAACTCATTCCTGGTGGAACTTCATAGCAAAGTACAAAGTTCGTTTTGGATGGACGAATTAAGTTGAAATAGACAGTTTTTGCATGAAAACTCATTCCTGGTGGAACTTCATAGCAAAGTACAAAGTTCGTTTTGGATGGACAAAGTTAGTTGAAATAGACAGTTTTTGCATGAAAACTCATTCCTGGTGGAACTTCATAGCAAAGTACAAAGTTCGTTTTGGATGGACAAAGTTAGTTGAAATAGACAGTTTTTGCATGAAAACTCATTCCTGGTGGAACTTCATAGCAAAGTACAAAGTTCGTTTTGGATGGACAAAGTTAGTTGAAATAGACAGTTTTTGCATAAAAACTCATTCCTGGTGGAACTTCATAGCAAAGTACAAAGTTCGTTTTGGATGGATCAATTTAGTTGAAATAGACAGTTTTTGCATGAAAACTCATTCCTGGTGGAACTTCATAGCAAAGTACAAAGTTCGTTTTGGATGGACAAAGTTAGTTGAAATAGACAGTTTCTGCATGAAAACTCATTCCTGGTGGAACTTCATAGCAAAGTACAAAGTTCGTTTTGGATGGACGAATTAAGTTGAAATAGACAGTTTTTGCATGAAAACTCATTCCTGGTGGAACTTCATAGCAAAGTACAAAGTTCGTTTTGGATGGACAAAGTTAGTTGAAATAGACAGTTTTTGCATGAAAACTCATTCCTGGTGGAACTTCATAGCAAAGTACAAAGTTCGTTTTGGATGGACAAAGTTAGTTGAAATAGACAGTTTTTGCATAAAAACTCATTCCTGGTGGAACTTCATAGCAAAGTACAAAGTTCGTTTTGGATGGACGAATTAAGTTGAAATAGACAGTTTTTGCATGAAAACTCATTCCTGGTGGAACTTCATAGTAAAGTACAAAGTTCGTTTTGGATGGACAAAGTTAGTTGAAATAGACAGTTTTTGCATGAAAACTCATTCCTGGTGGAACTTCATAGCAAAGTACAAAGTTCGTTTTGGATGGATCAATTTAGTTGAAATAGACAGTTTTTGCATAAAAACTCATTCCTGGTGGAACTTCATAGCAAAGTACAAAGTTCGTTTTGGATGGACGAATTAAGTTGAAACAGACAGTTTTTGCATGAAAACTCATTCCTGGTGGAACTTCATAGCAAAGTACAAAGTTCGTTTTGGATGGACGAATTAAGTTGAAATAGACAGTTTTTGCATAAAAACTCATTCCTGGTGGAACTTCATAGCAAAGTACAAAGTTCGTTTTGGATGGATCAATTTAGTTGAAATAGACAGTTTTTGCATGAAAACTCATTCCTGGTGGAACTTCATAGCAAAGTACAAAGTTCGAATCAGATGGACAAAGTTAGTTGAAATAGACAGTTTTTGCATGAAAACTCATTCCTGGTGGAACTTCATAGCAAAGTACAAAGTTCGTTTTGGATGGACGAATTAAGTTGAAATAGACATTTTTTGCATAAAAACTCATTCCTGGTGGAACTTCATAGCAAAGTACAAAGTTCGTTTTGGATGGATCAATTTAGTTGAAATAGACAGTTTTTGCATGAAAACTCATTCCTGGTGGAACTTCATAGCAAAGTACAAAGTTCGTTTTGGATGGACAAAGTTAGTTGAAATAGACAGTTTTTGCATGAAAACTCATTCCTGGTGGAACTTCATAGCAAAGTACAAAGTTCGTTTTGGATGGACAAAGTTAGTTGAAATAGACAGTTTTTGCATGAAAACTCATTCCTGGTGGAACTTCATAGCAAAGTACAAAGTTCGTTTTGGATGGACAAAGTTAGTTGAAATAGACAGTTTTTGCATGAAAACTCATTCCTGGTGGAACTTCATAGCAAAGTACAAAGTTCGTTTTGGATGGACAAAGTTAGTTGAAATAGACAGTTTTTGCATGAAAACTCATTCCTGGTGGAACTTCATAGCAAAGTACAAAGTTCGTTTTGGATGGACAAAGTTAGTTGAAATAGACAGTTTTTGCATGAAAACTCATTCCTGGTGGAACTTCATAGCAAAGTACAAAGTTCGTTTTGGATGGACAAAGTTAGTTGAAATAGACAGTTTTTGCATGAAAACTCATTCCTGGTGGAACTTCATAGCAAAGTACAAAGTTCGTTTTGGATGGACAAAGTTAGTTGAAATAGACAGTTTTTGCATGAAAACTCATTCCTGGTGGAACTTCATAGCAAAGTACAAAGTTCGTTTTGGATGGACAAAGTTAGTTGAAATAGACAGTTTTTGCATGAAAACTCATTCCTGGTGGAACTTCATAGCAAAGTACAAAGTTCGTTTTGGATGGACAAAGTTAGTTGAAATAGACAGTTTTTGCATGAAAACTCATTCCTGGTGGAACTTCATAGCAAAGTACAAAGTTCGTTTTGGATGGACAAAGTTAGTTGAAATAGACAGTTTTTGCATAAAAACTCATTCCTGGTGGAACTTCATAGCAAAGTACAAAGTTCGTTTTGGATGGATCAATTTAGTTGAAATAGACAGTTTTTGCATGAAAACTCATTCCTGGTGGAACTTCATAGCAAAGTACAAAGTTCGTTTTGGATGGACGAATTAAGTTGAAATAGACAGTTTTTGCATGAAAACTCATTCCTGGTGGAACTTCATAGCAAAGTACAAAGTTCGTTTTGGATGGACAAAGTTAGTTGAAATAGACAGTTTTTGCATGAAAACTCATTCCTGGTGGAACTTCATAGCAAAGTACAAAGTTCGTTTTGGATGGACAAAGTTAGTTGAAATAGACAGTTTTTGCATAAAAACTCATTCCTGGTGGAACTTCATAGCAAAGTACAAAGTTCGTTTTGGATGGACGAATTAAGTTGAAATAGACAGTTTTTGTATGAAAACTCATTCCTGGTGGAACTTCATAGTAAAGTACAAAGTTCGTTTTGGATGGACAAAGTTAGTTGAAATAGACAGTTTTTGCATGAAAACTCATTCCAGGTGGAACTTCATAGCAAAGTACAAAGTTCGTTTTGGATTTACAAAGTTAGTTGAAATAGACAGTTTTTGCATAAAAACTCATTCCTGGTGGAACTTCATAGCAAAGTACAAAGTTCGTTTTGGATGGACGAATTAAGTTGAAATAGACAGTTTTTGCATGAAAACTCATTCCTGGTGGAACTTCATAGCAAAGTACAAAGTTCGTTTTGGATGGACGAATTAAGTTGAAATAGACAGTTTTTGCATAAAAACTCATTCCTGGTGGAACTTCATAGCAAAGTACAAAGTTCGTTTTGGATGGACAAAGTTAGTTGAAATAGACAGTTTTTGCATGAAAACTCATTCCTGGTGGAACTTCATAGCAAAGTACAAAGTTCGTTTTGGATGGACAAAGTTAGTTGAAATAGACAGTTTTTGCATGAAAACTCATTCCTGGTGGAACTTCATAGCAAAGTACAAAGTTCGTTTTGGATGGACGAATTAAGTTGAAATAGACAGTTTTTGCATGAAAACTCATTCCTGGTGGAACTTCATAGCAAAGTACAAAGTTCGTTTTGGATGGACAAAGTTAGTTGAAATAGTCAGTTTTTGCATAAAAACTCATTCCTGGTGGAACTTCATAGCAAAGTACAAAGTTCGTTTTGGATGGATCAATTTAGTTGAAATAGACAGTTTTTGCATGAAAACTCATTCCTGGTGGAACTTCATAGCAAAGTACAAAGTTCGTTTTGGATGGACAAAGTTAGTTGAAATAGACAGTTTTTGCATGAAAACTCATTCCTGGTGGAACTTCATAGCAAAGTACAAAGTTCGTTTTGGATGGACGAATTAAGTTGAAATAGACAGTTTTTGCATGAAAACTCATTCCTGGTGGAACTTCATAGCAAAGTACAAAGTTCGTTTTGGATGGACAAAGTTAGTTGAAATAGACAGTTTTTGCATAAAAACTCATTCCTGGTGGAACTTCATAGCAAAGTACAAAGTTCGTTTTGGATGGACGATTTAAGTTGAAATAGACAGTTTTTGTATGAAAACTCATTCCTGGTGGAACTTCATAGCAAAGTACAAAGTTCGTTTTGGATGGACGATTTAAGTTGAAATAGACAGTTTTTGTATGAAAACTCATTCCTGGTGGAACTTCATAGTAAAGTACAAAGTTCGTTTTGGATGGACAAAGTTAGTTGAAATAGACAGTTTTTGCATGAAAACTCATTCCTGGTGGAACTTCATAGCAAAGTACAAAGTTCGTTTTGGATGGACAAAGTAAGTTGAAATAGACAGTTTTTGCATGAAAACTCATTCCTGGTGGAACTTCATAGCAAAGTACAAAGTTCGTTTTGGATGGACAAAGTTAGTTGAAATAGACAGTTTTTGCATGAAAACTCATTCCTGGTGGAACTTCATAGCAAAGTACAAAGTTCGTTTTGGATGGACAAAGTTAGTTGAAATAGACAGTTTTTGCATAAAAACTCATTCCTGGTGGAACTTCATAGCAAAGTACAAAGTTCGTTTTGGATGGACGATTTAAGTTGAAATAGACAGTTTTTGTATGAAAACTCATTCCTGGTGGAACTTCATAGTAAAGTACAAAGTTCGTTTTGGATGGACAAAGTTAGTTGAAATAGACAGTTTTTGCATGAAAACTCATTCCTGGTGGAACTTCATAGCAAAGTACAAAGTTCGTTTTGGATGGACAAAGTTAGTTGAAATAGACAGTTTTTGCATGAAAACTCATTCCTGGTGGAACTTCATAGCAAAGTACAAAGTTCGTTTTGGATGGACAAAGTTAGTTGAAATAGATAATTTTTGCATGAAAACTCATTCCTGGTGGAACTTCATAGCAAAGTACAAAGTTCGTTTTGGATGGACAAAGTTAGTTGAAATAGACAGTTTTTGCATGAAAACTCATTCCTGGTGGAACTTCATAGCAAAGTACAAAGTTCGTTTTGGATGGATCAATTTAGTTGAAATATACAGTTTTTGCATGAAAACTCATTCCTGGTGGAACTTCATAGCAAAGTACAAAGTTCGTTTTGGATGGACAAAGTTAGTTGAAATAGACAGTTTTTGCATGAAAACTCATTCCTGGTGGAACTTCATAGCAAAGTACAAAGTTCGTTTTGGATGGACAAAGTTAGTTGAAATAGACAATTTTTGCATGAAAACTCATTCCTGGTGGAACTTCATAGCAAAGTACAAAGTTCGTTTTGGATGGATCAATTTAGTTGAAATAGACAGTTTTTGCATGAAAACTCATTCTTGGTGGAACTTCATAGCAAAGTACAAAGTTCGTTTTGGATGGACAAAGTTAGTTGAAATAGACAATTTTTGCATCAAAACTCATTCCTGGTGGAACTTCATAGCAAAGTACAAAGTTCGTTTTGGATGGACGAATTAAGTTGAAATAGACAGTTTTTGCATAAAAACTCATTCCTGGTGGAACTTCATAGCAAAGTACAAAGTTCGTTTTGGATGGATCAATTTAGTTGAAATAGACAGTTTTTGCATGAAAACTCATTCCTGGTGGAACTTCATAGCAAAGTACAAAGTTCGTTTTGGATGGACAAAGTTAGTTGAAATAGACAGTTTTTGCATGAAAACTCATTCCTGGTGGAACTTCATAGCAAAGTACAAAGTTCGTTTTGGATGGACAAAGTTAGTTGAAATAGACAGTTTTTGCATGAAAACTCATTCCTGGTGGAACTTCATAGCAAAGTACAAAGTTCGTTTTGGATGGACAAAGTTAGTTGAAATAGACAGTTTTTGCATGAAAACTCATTCCTGGTGGAATTTCATAGCAAAGTACAAAGTTCGTTTTGGATGGACAAAGTTAGTTGAAATAGACAGTTTTTGCATGAAAACTCATTCCTGGTGGAACTTCATAGCAAAGTACAAAGTTCGTTTTGGATGGACAAAGTTAGTTGAAATAGACAGTTTTTGCATGAAAACTCATTCCTGGTGGAACTTCATAGCAAAGTACAAAGTTCGTTTTGGATGGACAAAGTTAGTTGAAATAGACAGTTTTTGCATGAAAACTCATTCCTGGTGGAACTTCATAGCAAAGTACAAAGTTCGTTTTGGATGGACGAATTAAGTTGAAATAGACAGTTTTTGCATGAAAACTCATTCCTGGTGGAACTTCATAGCAAAGTACAAAGTTCGTTTTGGATGGACAAAGTTAGTTGAAATAGACAGTTTTTGCATAAAAACTCATTCCTGGTGGAACTTCATAGCAAAGTACAAAGTTCGTTTTGGATGGATCAATTTAGTTGAAATAGACAGTTTTTGCATGAAAACTCATTCCTGGTGGAACTTCATAGCAAAGTACAAAGTTCGTTTTGGATGGACAAAGTTAGTTGAAATAGACAGTTTTTGCATGAAAACTCATTCCTGGTGGAACTTCATAGCAAAGTACAAAGTTCGTTTTGGATGGACAAAGTTAGTTGAAATAGACAGTTTTTGCATGAAAACTCATTCCTGGTGGAACTTCATAGCAAAGTACAAAGTTCGTTTTGGATGGACAAAGTCAGTTGAAATAGACAGTTTTTGCATAAAAACTCATTCCTGGTGGAACTTCATAGCAAAGTACAAAGTTCGTTTTGGATGGATCAATTTAGTTGAAATAGATAATTTTTGCATGAAAACTCATTCCTGGTGGAACTTCATAGCAAAGTACAAAGTTCGTTTTGGATGGACAAAGTTAGTTGAAATAGACAGTTTTTGCATGAAAACTCATTCCTGGTGGAACTTCATAGCAAAGTACAAAGTTCGTTTTATATTTACAAAGTTAGTTGAAATAGACAGTTTTTGCATAAAAACTCATTCCTGGTGGAACTTCATAGCAAAGTACAAAGTTCGTTTTGGATGGACGAATTAAGTTGAAATAGACAGTTTTTGCATGAAAACTCATTCCTGGTGGAACTTCATAGCAAAGTACAAAGTTCGTTTTGGATGGACGAATTAAGTTGAAATAGACAGTTTTTGCATAAAAACTCATTCCTGGTGGAACTTCATAGCAAAGTACAAAGTTCGTTTTGGATGGACAAAGTTAGTTGAAATAGACAGTTTTTGCATGAAAACTCATTCCTGGTGGAACTTCATAGCAAAGTACAAAGTTCGTTTTGGATGGACAAAGTTAGTTGAAATAGACAGTTTTTGCATGAAAACTCATTCCTGGTGGAACTTCATAGCAAAGTACAAAGTTCGTTTTGGATGGACAAAGTTAGTTGAAATAGACAGTTTTTGCATGAAAACTCATTCCAGGTGGAACTTCATAGCAAAGTACAAAGTTCGTTTTGGATGGATCAATTTAGTTGAAATAGACAGTTTTTGCATAAAACCTCATTCCTGGTGGAACTTCATAGCAAAGTACAAAGTTCGTTTTGGATGGACAAAGTTAGTTGAAATAGACAGTTTTTGCATGAAAACTCATTCCTGGTGGAACTTCATAGCAAAGTACAAAGTTCGTTTTGGATGGACGAATTAAGTTGAAATAGACAGTTTTTGCATGAAAACTCATTCCTGGTGGAACTTCATAGCAAAGTACAAAGTTCGTTTTGGATGGACAAAGTTAGTTGAAATAGACAGTTTTTGCATAAAAACTCATTCCTGGTGGACCTTCATAGCAAAGTACAAAGTTCGTTTTGGATGGATCAATTTGGTTGAAATAGACAGTTTTTGCATGAAAACTCATTCCTGGTGGAACTTCATAGCAAAGTACAAAGTTCGTTTTGGATGGACAAAGTTAGTTGAAATAGACAGTTTTTGCATGAAAACTCATTCCTGGTGGAACTTCATAGCAAAGTACAAAGTTCGTTTTGGATGGACAAAGTTAGTTGAAATAGACAGTTTTTGCATGAAAACTCATTCCTGGTGGAACTTCATAGCAAAGTACAAAGTTCGTTTTGGATGGACAAAGTCAGTTGAAATAGACAGTTTTTGCATAAAAACTCATTCCTGGTGGAACTTCATAGCAAAGTACAAAGTTCGTTTTGGATGGATCAATTTAGTTGAAATAGATAATTTTTGCATGAAAACTCATTCCTGGTGGAACTTCATAGCAAAGTACAAAGTTCGTTTTGGATGGACAAAGTTAGTTGAAATAGACAGTTTTTGCATGAAAACTCATTCCTGGTGGAACTTCATAGCAAAGTACAAAGTTCGTTTTGGATGGACGAATTAAGTTGAAATAGACAGTTTTTGCATGGTAACACATTCCTGGTGGAACTTCATAGCAAAGTACAAAGTTCGTTTTGGATGGACAAAGTTAGTTGAAATAGACAGTTTTTGCATGAAAACTCATTCCTGGTGGAACTTCATAGCAAAGTACAAAGTTCGTTTTGGATGGACAAAGTTAGTTGAAATAGACAGTTTTTGCATAAAACCTCATTCCTGGTGGAACTTCATAGCAAAGTACAAAGTTCGTTTTGGATGGACGAATTAAGTTGAAATAGACAGTTTTTGTATGAAAACTCATTCCTGGTGGAACTTCATAGTAAAGTACAAAGTTCGTTTTGGATGGACAAAGTTAGTTGAAATAGACAGTTTTTGCATGAAAACTCATTCCAGGTGGAACTTCATAGCAAAGTACAAAGTTCGTTTTATATTTACAAAGTTAGTTGAAATAGACAGTTTTTGCATAAAAACTCATTCCTGGTGGAACTTCATAGCAAAGTACAAAGTTCGTTTTGGATGGACGAATTAAGTTGAAATAGACAGTTTTTGCATGAAAACTCATTCCTGGTGGAACTTCATAGCAAAGTACAAAGTTCGTTTTGGATGGACGAATTAAGTTGAAATAGACAGTTTTTGCATAAAAACTCATTCCTGGTGGAACTTCATAGCAAAGTACAAAGTTCGTTTTGGATGGACAAAGTTAGTTGAAATAGACAGTTTTTGCATGAAAACTCATTCCTGGTGGAACTTCATAGCAAAGTACAAAGTTCGTTTTGGATGAACAAAGTTAGTTGAAATAGACAGTTTTTGCATGAAAACTCATTCCTGGTGGAACTTCATAGCAAAGTACAAAGTTCATTTTGGATGGACAAAGTTAGTTGAAATAGACAGTTTTTGCATGAAAACTCATTCCAGGTGGAACTTCATAGCAAAGTACAAAGTTCGTTTTGGATGGATCAATTTAGTTGAAATAGACAGTTTTTGCATGAAAACTCATTCCTGGTGGAACTTCATAGCAAAGTACAAAGTTCGTTTTGGATGGACAAAGTTAGTTGAAATAGACAGTTTTTGCATGAAAACTCATTCCAGGTGGAACTTCATAGCAAAGTACAAAGTTCGTTTTGGATGAACAAAGTTAGTTGAAATAGACAGTTTTTGCATGAAAACTCATTCCTGGTGGAACTTCATAGCAAAGTACAAAGTTCGTTTTGGATGGACAAAGTTAGTTGAAATAGACAGTTTTTGCATGAAAACTCATTCCAGGTGGAACTTCATAGCAAAGTACAAAGTTCGTTTTGGATGGACGAATTAAGTTGAAATAGACAGTTTTTGCATGAAAACTCATTCCTGGTGGAACTTCATAGCAAAGTACAAAGTTCGTTTTGGATGGACAAAGTTAGTTGAAATAGACAGTTTTTGCATGAAAACTCATTCCTGGTGGAACTTCATAGCAAAGTACAAAGTTCGTTTTGGATGGACAAAGTTAGTTGAAATAGACAGTTTTTGCATAAAAACTCATTCCTGGTGGAACTTCATAGCAAAGTACAAAGTTCGTTTTGGATGGACAAAGTTAGTTGAAATAGACAGTTTTTGCATGAAAACTCATTCCAGGTGGAACTTCATAGCAAAGTACAAAGTTCGTTTTGGATGAACAAAGTTAGTTGAAATAGACAGTTTTTGCATGAAAACTCATTCCTGGTGGAACTTCATAGCAAAGTACAAAGTTCGTTTTGGATGAACAAAGTTAGTTGAAATAGACAGTTTTTGCATGAAAACTCATTCCTGGTGGAACTTCATAGCAAAGTACAAAGTTCGTTTTGGATGAACATAGTTAGTTGAAATAGACAGTTTTTGCATGAAAACTCATTCCTGGTGGAACTTCATAGCAAAGTACAAAGTTCGTTTTGGATGGACAAAGTTAGTTGAAATAGACAGTTTTTGCATGAAAACTCATTCCTGGTGGAACTTCATAGCAAAGTACAAAGTTCGTTTTGGATGGACGAATTAAGTTGAAATAGACAGTTTTTGCATGAAAACTCATTCCTGGTGGAACTTCATAGCAAAGTACAAAGTTCGTTTTGGATGGACAAAGTTAGTTGAAATAGACAGTTTTTGCATGAAAACTCATTCCTGGTGGAACTTCATAGCAAAGTACAAAGTTCGTTTTGGATGGACAAAGTTAGTTGAAATAGACAGTTTTTGCATAAAAACTCATTCCTGGTGGAACTTCATAGCAAAGTACAAAGTTCGTTTTGGATGGACAAAGTTAGTTGAAATAGACAGTTTTTGCATGAAAACTCATTCCAGGTGGAACTTCATAGCAAAGTACAAAGTTCGTTTTGGATGGACGAATTAAGTTGAAATAGACAGTTTTTGCATAAAAACTCATTCCTGGTGGAACTTCATAGCAAAGTACAAAGTTCGTTTTGGATGGACAAAGTTAGTTGAAATAGACAGTTTTTGCATGAAAACTCATTCCTGGTGGAACTTCATAGCAAAGTACAAAGTTCGTTTTGGATGGACAAAGTTAGTTGAAATAGACAGTTTTTGCATGAAAACTCATTCCTGGTGGAACTTCATAGCAAAGTACAAAGTTCGTTTTGGATGGACAAAGTTAGTTGAAATAGACAGTTTTTGCATGAAAACTCATTCCTGGTGGAACTTCATAGCAAAGTACAAAGTTCGTTTTGGATGGATCAATTTAGTTGAAATAGACAGTTTTTGCATGAAAACTCATTCCTGGTGGAACTTCATAGCAAAGTACAAAGTTCGTTTTGGATGGACAAAGTTAGTTGAAATAGACAGTTTTTGCATGAAAACTCATTCCTGGTGGAACTTCATAGCAAAGTACAAAGTTCGTTTTGGATGAACAAAGTTAGTTGAAATAGACAGTTTTTGCATGAAAACTCATTCCTGGTGGAACTTCATAGCAAAGTACAAAGTTCGTTTTGGATGGACAAAGTTAGTTGAAATAGACAGTTTTTGCATGAAAACTCATTCCAGGTGGAACTTCATAGCAAAGTACAAAGTTCGTTTTGGATGAACAAAGTTAGTTGAAATAGACAGTTTTTGCATGAAAACTCATTCCTGGTGGAACTTCATAGCAAAGTACAAAGTTCGTTTTGGATGAACAAAGTTAGTTGAAATAGACAGTTTTTGCATAAAAACTCATTCCTGGTGGAACTTCATAGCAAAGTACAAAGTTCGTTTTGGATGGACAAAGTTAGTTGAAATAGACAGTTTTTGCATGAAAACTCATTCCTGGTGGAACTTCATAGCAAAGTACAAAGTTCGTTTTGGATGGACAAAGTTAGTTGAAATAGACAGTTTTTGCATGAAAACTCATTCCTGGTGGAACTTCATAGCAAAGTACAAAGTTCGTTTTGGATGGACGAATTAAGTTGAAATAGACAGTTTTTGCATGAAAACTCATTCCTGGTGGAACTTCATAGCAAAGTACAAAGTTCGTTTTGGATGAACAAAGTTAGTTGAAATAGACAGTTTTTGCATGAAAACTCATTCCTGGTGGAACTTCATAGCAAAGTACAAAGTTCGTTTTGGATGGACAAAGTTAGTTGAAATAGACAGTTTTTGCATGAAAACTCATTCCAGGTGGAACTTCATAGCAAAGTACAAAGTTCGTTTTGGATGGACGAATTAAGTTGAAATAGACAGTTTTTGCATGAAAACTCATTCCTGGTGGAACTTCATAGCAAAGTACAAAGTTCGTTTTGGATGGACAAAGTTAGTTGAAATAGACAGTTTTTGCATGAAAACTCATTCCTGGTGGAACTTCATAGCAAAGTACAAAGTTCGTTTTGGATGGACAAAGTTAGTTGAAATAGACAGTTTTTGCATAAAAACTCATTCCTGGTGGAACTTCATAGCAAAGTACAAAGTTCGTTTTGGATGGACAAAGTTAGTTGAAATAGACAGTTTTTGCATGAAAACTCATTCCTGGTGGAACTTCATAGCAAAGTACAAAGTTCGTTTTGGATGGACGAATTAAGTTGAAATAGACAGTTTTTGCATGAAAACTCATTCCTGGTGGAACTTCATAGCAAAGTACAAAGTTCGTTTTGGATGGACAAAGTTAGTTGAAATAGACAGTTTTTGCATCAAAACTCATTCCTGGTGGAACTTCATAGCAAAGTACAAAGTTCGTTTTGGATGGACAAAGTTAGTTGAAATAGACAGTTTTTGCATGAAAACTCATTCCAGGTGGAACTTCATAGCAAAGTACAAAGTTCGTTTGGATGGACGAATTAAGTTGAAATAGACAGTTTTTGCATAAAAACTCATTCCTGGTGGAACTTCATAGCAAAGTACAAAGTTCGTTTTGGATGGACAAAGTTAGTTGAAATAGACAGTTTTTGCATGAAAACTCATTCCTGGTGGAACTTCATAGCAAAGTACAAAGTTCGTTTTGGATGGACAAAGTTAGTTGAAATAGACAGTTTTTGCATGAAAACTCATTCCTGGTGGAACTTCATAGCAAAGTACAAAGTTCGTTTTGGATGGACGAATTAAGTTGAAATAGACAGTTTTTGCATGAAAACTCATTCCTGGTGGAACTTCATAGCAAAGTACAAAGTTCGTTTTGGATGGACAAAGTTAGTTGAAATAGACAGTTTTTGCATGAAAACTCATTCCTGGTGGAACTTCATAGCAAAGTACAAAGTTCGTTTTGGATGGACGAATTAAGTTGAAATAGACAGTTTTTGCATGAAAACTCATTCCTGGTGGAACTTCATAGCAAAGTACAAAGTTCGTTTTGGATGGACAAATTTAGTTGAAATAGACAGTTTTTGCATAAAAACTCATTCCGGGTGGAACTTCATAGCAAAGTACAAAGTTCGTTTTGGATGGACAAAGTTAGTTGAAATAGACAGTTTTTGCATGAAAACTCATTCCTGGTGGAACTTCATAGCAAAGTACAAAGTTCGTTTTGGATGGATCAATTTAGTTGAAATAGACAGTTTTTGCATGAAAACTCATTCCTGGTGGAACTTCATAGCAAAGTACAAAGTTCGTTTTGGATGGACAAAGTTAGTTGAAATAGACAGTTTTTGCATGAAAACTCATTCCTGGTGGAACTTCATAGCAAAGTACAAAGTTCGTTTTGGATGAACAAAGTTAGTTGAAATAGACAGTTTTTGCATGAAAACTCATTCCTGGTGGAACTTCATAGCAAAGTACAAAGTTCGTTTTGGATGGACAAAGTTAGTTGAAATAGACAGTTTTTGCATGAAAACTCATTCCAGGTGGAACTTCATAGCAAAGTACAAAGTTCGTTTTGGATGGATCAATTTAGTTGAAATAGACAGTTTTTGCATGAAAACTCATTCCTGGTGGAACTTCATAGCAAAGTACAAAGTTCGTTTTGGATGGACAAAGTTAGTTGAAATAGACAGTTTTTGCATGAAAACTCATTCCAGGTGGAACTTCATAGCAAAGTACAAAGTTCGTTTTGGATGAACAAAGTTAGTTGAAATAGACAGTTTTTGCATGAAAACTCATTCCTGGTGGAACTTCATAGCAAAGTACAAAGTTCGTTTTGGATGGACAAAGTTAGTTGAAATAGACAGTTTTTGCATGAAAACTCATTCCAGGTGGAACTTCATAGCAAAGTACAAAGTTCGTTTTGGATGGACGAATTAAGTTGAAATAGACAGTTTTTGCATGAAAACTCATTCCTGGTGGAACTTCATAGCAAAGTACAAAGTTCGTTTTGGATGGACAAAGTTAGTTGAAATAGACAGTTTTTGCATGAAAACTCATTCCTGGTGGAACTTCATAGCAAAGTACAAAGTTCGTTTTGGATGGACAAAGTTAGTTGAAATAGACAGTTTTTGCATAAAAACTCATTCCTGGTGGAACTTCATAGCAAAGTACAAAGTTCGTTTTGGATGGACAAAGTTAGTTGAAATAGACAGTTTTTGCATGAAAACTCATTCCAGGTGGAACTTCATAGCAAAGTACAAAGTTCGTTTTGGATGAACAAAGTTAGTTGAAATAGACAGTTTTTGCATGAAAACTCATTCCTGGTGGAACTTCATAGCAAAGTACAAAGTTCGTTTTGGATGAACAAAGTTAGTTGAAATAGACAGTTTTTGCATGAAAACTCATTCCTGGTGGAACTTCATAGCAAAGTACAAAGTTCGTTTTGGATGAACAAAGTTAGTTGAAATAGACAGTTTTTGCATGAAAACTCATTCCTGGTGGAACTTCATAGCAAAGTACAAAGTTCGTTTTGGATGGACAAAGTTAGTTGAAATAGACAGTTTTTGCATGAAAACTCATTCCTGGTGGAACTTCATAGCAAAGTACAAAGTTCGTTTTGGATGGACGAATTAAGTTGAAATAGACAGTTTTTGCATGAAAACTCATTCCTGGTGGAACTTCATAGCAAAGTACAAAGTTCGTTTTGGATGGACAAAGTTAGTTGAAATAGACAGTTTTTGCATGAAAACTCATTCCTGGTGGAACTTCATAGCAAAGTACAAAGTTCGTTTTGGATGGACAAAGTTAGTTGAAATAGACAGTTTTTGCATAAAAACTCATTCCTGGTGGAACTTCATAGCAAAGTACAAAGTTCGTTTTGGATGGACAAAGTTAGTTGAAATAGACAGTTTTTGCATGAAAACTCATTCCAGGTGGAACTTCATAGCAAAGTACAAAGTTCGTTTTGGATGGACGAATTAAGTTGAAATAGACAGTTTTTGCATAAAAACTCATTCCTGGTGGAACTTCATAGCAAAGTACAAAGTTCGTTTTGGATGGACAAAGTTAGTTGAAATAGACAGTTTTTCCATGAAAACTCATTCCTGGTGGAACTTCATAGCAAAGTACAAAGTTCGTTTTGGATGGACAAAGTTAGTTGAAATAGACAGTTTTTGCATGAAAACTCATTCCTGGTGGAACTTCATAGCAAAGTACAAAGTTCGTTTTGGATGGACAAAGTTAGTTGAAATAGACAGTTTTTGCATGAAAACTCATTCCTGGTGGAACTTCATAGCAAAGTACAAAGTTCGTTTTGGATGGATCAATTTAGTTGAAATAGACAGTTTTTGCATGAAAACTCATTCCTGGTGGAACTTCATAGCAAAGTACAAAGTTCGTTTTGGATGGACAAAGTTAGTTGAAATAGACAGTTTTTGCATGAAAACTCATTCCTGGTGGAACTTCATAGCAAAGTACAAAGTTCGTTTTGGATGAACAAAGTTAGTTGAAATAGACAGTTTTTGCATGAAAACTCATTCCTGGTGGAACTTCATAGCAAAGTACAAAGTTCGTTTTGGATGGACAAAGTTAGTTGAAATAGACAGTTTTTGCATGAAAACTCATTCCAGGTGGAACTTCATAGCAAAGTACAAAGTTCGTTTTGGATGAACAAAGTTAGTTGAAATAGACAGTTTTTGCATGAAAACTCATTCCTGGTGGAACTTCATAGCAAAGTACAAAGTTCGTTTTGGATGAACAAAGTTAGTTGAAATAGACAGTTTTTGCATAAAAACTCATTCCTGGTGGAACTTCATAGCAAAGTACAAAGTTCGTTTTGGATGGACAAAGTTAGTTGAAATAGACAGTTTTTGCATGAAAACTCATTCCTGGTGGAACTTCATAGCAAAGTACAAAGTTCGTTTTGGATGGACAAAGTTAGTTGAAATAGACAGTTTTTGCATGAAAACTCATTCCTGGTGGAACTTCATAGCAAAGTACAAAGTTCGTTTTGGATGGACGAATTAAGTTGAAATAGACAGTTTTTGCATGAAAACTCATTCCTGGTGGAACTTCATAGCAAAGTACAAAGTTCGTTTTGGATGAACAAAGTTAGTTGAAATAGACAGTTTTTGCATGAAAACTCATTCCTGGTGGAACTTCATAGCAAAGTACAAAGTTCGTTTTGGATGGACAAAGTTAGTTGAAATAGACAGTTTTTGCATGAAAACTCATTCCAGGTGGAACTTCATAGCAAAGTACAAAGTTCGTTTTGGATGGACGAATTAAGTTGAAATAGACAGTTTTTGCATGAAAACTCATTCCTGGTGGAACTTCATAGCAAAGTACAAAGTTCGTTTTGGATGGACAAAGTTAGTTGAAATAGACAGTTTTTGCATGAAAACTCATTCCTGGTGGAACTTCATAGCAAAGTACAAAGTTCGTTTTGGATGGACAAAGTTAGTTGAAATAGACAGTTTTTGCATAAAAACTCATTCCTGGTGGAACTTCATAGCAAAGTACAAAGTTCGTTTTGGATGGACAAAGTTAGTTGAAATAGACAGTTTTTGCATGAAAACTCATTCCTGGTGGAACTTCATAGCAAAGTACAAAGTTCGTTTTGGATGGACGAATTAAGTTGAAATAGACAGTTTTTGCATGAAAACTCATTCCTGGTGGAACTTCATAGCAAAGTACAAAGTTCGTTTTGGATGGACAAAGTTAGTTGAAATAGACAGTTTTTGCATAAAAACTCATTCCTGGTGGAACTTCATAGCAAAGTACAAAGTTCGTTTTGGATGGACAAAGTTAGTTGAAATAGACAGTTTTTGCATGAAAACTCATTCCAGGTGGAACTTCATAGCAAAGTACAAAGTTCGTTTGGATGGACGAATTAAGTTGAAATAGACAGTTTTTGCATAAAAACTCATTCCTGGTGGAACTTCATAGCAAAGTACAAAGTTCGTTTTGGATGGACAAAGTTAGTTGAAATAGACAGTTTTTGCATGAAAACTCATTCCTGGTGGAACTTCATAGCAAAGTACAAAGTTCGTTTTGGATGGACAAAGTTAGTTGAAATAGACAGTTTTTGCATGAAAACTCATTCCTGGTGGAACTTCATAGCAAAGTACAAAGTTCGTTTTGGATGGACGAATTAAGTTGAAATAGACAGTTTTTGCATGAAAACTCATTCCTGGTGGAACTTCATAGCAAAGTACAAAGTTCGTTTTGGATGGACAAAGTTAGTTGAAATAGACAGTTTTTGCATGAAAACTCATTCCAGGTGAAACTTCATAGCAAAGTACAAAGTTCGTTTTGGATGGACGAATTAAGTTGAAATAGACAGTTTTTGCATAAAAACTCATTCCTGGTGGAACTTCATAGCAAAGTACAAAGTTCGTTTTGGATGGACAAAGTTAGTTGAAATAGACAGTTTTTGCATGAAAACTCATTCCTGGTGGAACTTCATAGCAAAGTACAAAGTTCGTTTTGGATGGACAAAGTTAGTTGAAATAGACAGTTTTTGCATGAAAACTCATTCCTGGTGGAACTTCATAGCAAAGTACAAAGTTCGTTTTGGATGGACGAATTAAGTTGAAATAGACAGTTTTTGCATGAAAACTCATTCCTGGTGGAACTTCATAGCAAAGTACAAAGTTCGTTTTGGATGGACAAAGTTAGTTGAAATAGACAGTTTTTGCATGAAAACTCATTCCTGGTGGAACTTCATAGCAAAGTACAAAGTTCGTTTTGGATGGATCAATTTAGTTGAAATAGACAGTTTTTGCATGAAAACTCATTCCTGGTGGAACTTCATAGCAAAGTACAAAGTTCGTTTTGGATGGACAAAGTTAGTTGAAATAGACAGTTTTTGCATGAAAACTCATTCCTGGTGGAACTTCATAGCAAAGTACAAAGTTCGTTTTGGATGGATCAATTTAGTTGAAATAGACAGTTTTTGCATGAAAACTCATTCCTGGTGGAACTTCATAGCAAAGTACAAAGTTCGTTTTGGATGGACAAAGTTAGTTGAAATAGACAGTTTTTGCATGAAAACTCATTCCTGGTGGAACTTCATAGCAAAGTACAAAGTTCGTTTTGGATGGACGAATTAAGTTGAAATAGACAGTTTTTGCATAAAAACTCATTCCTGGTGGAACTTCATAGCAAAGTACAAAGTTCGTTTTGGATGGACAAAGTTAGTTGAAATAGACAGTTTTTGCATGAAAACTCATTCCTGGTGGAACTTCATAGCAAAGTACAAAGTTCGTTTTGGATGGACAAAGTTAGTTGAAATAGACAGTTTTTGCATGAAAACTCATTCCTGGTGGAACTTCATAGCAAAGTACAAAGTTCGTTTTGGATGGACGAATTAAGTTGAAATAGACAGTTTTTGCATGAAAACTCATTCCTGGTGGAACTTCATAGCAAAGTACAAAGTTCGTTTTGGATGGACAAAGTTAGTTGAAATAGACAGTTTTTGCATGAAAACTCATTCCTGGTGGAACTTCATAGCAAAGTACAAAGTTCGTTTTGGATGGATCAATTTAGTTGAAATAGACAGTTTTTGCATGAAAACTCATTCCTGGTGGAACTTCATAGCAAAGTACAAAGTTCGTTTTGGATGGACAAAGTTAGTTGAAATAGACAGTTTTTGCATGAAAACTCATTCCTGGTGGAACTTCATAGCAAAGTACAAAGTTCGTTTTGGATGAACAAAGTTAGTTGAAATAGACAGTTTTTGCATGAAAACTCATTCCTGGTGGAACTTCATAGCAAAGTACAAAGTTCGTTTTGGATGGACAAAGTTAGTTGAAATAGACAGTTTTTGCATGAAAACTCATTCCAGGTGGAACTTCATAGCAAAGTACAAAGTTCGTTTTGGATGGACGAATTAAGTTGAAATAGACAGTTTTTGCATGAAAACTCATTCCTGGTGGAACTTCATAGCAAAGTACAAAGTTCGTTTTGGATGGACAAAGTTAGTTGAAATAGACAGTTTTTGCATGAAAACTCATTCCTGGTGGAACTTCATAGCAAAGTACAAAGTTCGTTTTGGATGGACGAATTAAGTTGAAATAGACAGTTTTTGCATAAAAACTCATTCCTGGTGGAACTTCATAGCAAAGTACAAAGTTCGTTTTGGATGGACAAAGTTAGTTGAAATAGACAGTTTTTGCATGAAAACTCATTCCTGGTGGAACTTCATAGCAAAGTACAAAGTTCGTTTTGGATGGACAAAGTTAGTTGAAATAGACAGTTTTTGCATGAAAACTCATTCCTGGTGGAACTTCATAGCAAAGTACAAAGTTCGTTTTGGATGGACGAATTAAGTTGAAATAGACAGTTTTTGCATGAAAACTCATTCCTGGTGGAACTTCATAGCAAAGTACAAAGTTCGTTTTGGATGGACAAAGTTAGTTGAAATAGACAGTTTTTGCATGAAAACTCATTCCTGGTGGAACTTCATAGCAAAGTACAAAGTTCGTTTTGGATGGATCAATTTAGTTGAAATAGACAGTTTTTGCATGAAAACTCATTCCTGGTGGAACTTCATAGCAAAGTACAAAGTTCGTTTTGGATGGACAAAGTTAGTTGAAATAGACAGTTTTTGCATGAAAACTCATTCCTGGTGGAACTTCATAGCAAAGTACAAAGTTCGTTTTGGATGAACAAAGTTAGTTGAAATAGACAGTTTTTGCATGAAAACTCATTCCTGGTGGAACTTCATAGCAAAGTACAAAGTTCGTTTTGGATGGACAAAGTTAGTTGAAATAGACAGTTTTTGCATGAAAACTCATTCCAGGTGGAACTTCATAGCAAAGTACAAAGTTCGTTTTGGATGGACGAATTAAGTTGAAATAGACAGTTTTTGCATGAAAACTCATTCCTGGTGGAACTTCATAGCAAAGTACAAAGTTCGTTTTGGATGGACAAAGTTAGTTGAAATAGACAGTTTTTGCATGAAAACTCATTCCTGGTGGAACTTCATAGCAAAGTACAAAGTTCGTTTTGGATGGACAAAGTTAGTTGAAATAGACAGTTTTTGCATAAAAACTCATTCCTGGTGGAACTTCATAGCAAAGTACAAAGTTCGTTTTGGATGGACAAAGTTAGTTGAAATAGACAGTTTTTGCATGAAAACTCATTCCTGGTGGAACTTCATAGCAAAGTACAAAGTTCGTTTTGGATGGACGATTTAAGTTGAAATAGACAGTTTTTGCATAAAAACTCATTCCTGGTGGAACTTCATAGCAAAGTACAAAGTTCGTTTTGGATGGACAAAGTTAGTTGAAATAGACAGTTTTTGCATGAAAACTCATTCCAGGTGGAACTTCATAGCAAAGTACAAAGTTCGTTTTGGATGGACGAATTAAGTTGAAATAGACAGTTTTTGCATAAAAACTCATTCCTGGTGGAACTTCATAGCAAAGTACAAAGTTCGTTTTGGATGGACAAAGTTAGTTGAAATAGACAGTTTTTGCATGAAAACTCATTCCTGGTGGAACTTCATAGCAAAGTACAAAGTTCGTTTTGGATGGACAAAGTTAGTTGAAATAGACAGTTTTTGCATGAAAACTCATTCCTGGTGGAACTTCATAGCAAAGTACAAAGTTCGTTTTGGATGGACGAATTAAGTTAGTTGAAATAGACAGTTTTTGCATGAAAACTCATTCCTGGTGGAACTTCATAGCAAAGTACAAAGTTCGTTTTGGATGGACAAAGTTAGTTGAAATAGACAGTTTTTGCATGAAAACTCATTCCTGGTGGAACTTCATAGCAAAGTACAAAGTTCGTTTTGGATGGATCAATTTAGTTGAAATAGACAGTTTTTGCATGAAAACTCATTCCTGGTGGAACTTCATAGCAAAGTACAAAGTTCGTTTTGGATGGACAAAGTTAGTTGAAATAGACAGTTTTTGCATGAAAACTCATTCCTGGTGGAACTTCATAGCAAAGTACAAAGTTCGTTTTGGATGGACGAATTAAGTTGAAATAGACAGTTTTTGCATAAAAACTCATTCCTGGTGGAACTTCATAGCAAAGTACAAAGTTCGTTTTGGATGGACAAAGTTAGTTGAAATAGACAGTTTTTGCATGAAAACTCATTCCAGGTGGAACTTCATAGCAAAGTACAAAGTTCGTTTTGGATGGACGAATTAAGTTGAAATAGACAGTTTTTGCATGAAAACTCATTCCTGGTGGAACTTCATAGCAAAGTACAAAGTTCGTTTTGGATGGACAAAGTTAGTTGAAATAGACAGTTTTTGCATGAAAACTCATTCCTGGTGGAACTTCATAGCAAAGTACAAAGTTCGTTTTGGATGGACAAAGTTAGTTGAAATAGACAGTTTTTGCATAAAAACTCATTCCTGGTGGAACTTCATAGCAAAGTACAAAGTTCGTTTTGGATGGACAAAGTTAGTTGAAATAGACAGTTTTTGCATGAAAACTCATTCCTGGTGGAACTTCATAGCAAAGTACAAAGTTCGTTTTGGATGGACGAATTAAGTTGAAATAGACAGTTTTTGCATAAAAACTCATTCCTGGTGGAACTTCATAGCAAAGTACAAAGTTCGTTTTGGATGGACAAAGTTAGTTGAAATAGACAGTTTTTGCATGAAAACTCATTCCTGGTGGAACTTCATAGCAAAGTACAAAGTTCGTTTTGGATGGACAAAGTTAGTTGAAATAGACAGTTTTTGCATGAAAACTCATTCCTGGTGGAACTTCATAGCAAAGTACAAAGTTCGTTTTGGATGGACGAATTAAGTTGAAATAGACAGTTTTTGCATGAAAACTCATTCCTGGTGGAACTTCATAGCAAAGTACAAAGTTCGTTTTGGATGGACAAAGTTAGTTGAAATAGACAGTTTTTGCATGAAAACTCATTCCAGGTGGAACTTCATAGTAAAGTACAAAGTTCGTTTTGGATGGACGAATTAAGTTGAAATAGACAGTTTTTGCATAAAAACTCATTCCTGGTGGAACTTCATAGCAAAGTACAAAGTTCGTTTTGGATGGACAAAGTTAGTTGAAATAGACAGTTTTTGCATGAAAACTCATTCCTGGTGGAACTTCATAGCAAAGTACAAAGTTCGTTTTGGATGGACAAAGTTAGTTGAAATAGACAGTTTTTGCATGAAAACTCATTCCTGGTGGAACTTCATAGCAAAGTACAAAGTTCGTTTTGGATGGACGAATTAAGTTGAAATAGACAGTTTTTGCATGAAAACTCATTCCTGGTGGAACTTCATAGCAAAGTACAAAGTTCGTTTTGGATGGACAAAGTTAGTTGAAATAGACAGTTTTTGCATGAAAACTCATTCCTGGTGGAACTTCATAGCAAAGTACAAAGTTCGTTTTGGATGGATCAATTTAGTTGAAATAGACAGTTTTTGCATGAAAACTCATTCCTGGTGGAACTTCATAGCAAAGTACAAAGTTCGTTTTGGATGGACAAAGTTAGTTGAAATAGACAGTTTTTGCATGAAAACTCATTCCTGGTGGAACTTCATAGCAAAGTACAAAGTTCGTTTTATATGAACAAAGTTAGTTGAAATAGACAGTTTTTGCATGAAAACTCATTCCTGGTGGAACTTCATAGCAAAGTACAAAGTTCGTTTTGGATGGACAAAGTTAGTTGAAATAGACAGTTTTTGCATGAAAACTCATTCCAGGTGGAACTTCATAGCAAAGTACAAAGTTCGTTTTGGATGGATCAATTTAGTTGAAATAGACAGTTTTTGCATGAAAACTCATTCCTGGTGGAACTTCATAGCAAAGTACAAAGTTCGTTTTGGATGGACAAAGTTAGTTGAAATAGACAGTTTTTGCATAAAAACTCATTCCAGGTGGAACTTCATAGCAAAGTACAAAGTTCGTTTTGGATGAACAAAGTTAGTTGAAATAGACAGTTTTTGCATGAAAACTCATTCCTGGTGGAACTTCATAGCAAAGTACAAAGTTCGTTTTGGATGAACAAAGTTAGTTGAAATAGACAGTTTTTGCATGAAAACTCATTCCTGGTGGAACTTCATAGCAAAGTACAAAGTTCGTTTTGGATGGATCAATTTAGTTGAAATAGACAGTTTTTGCATGAAAACTCATTCCTGGTGGAACTTCATAGCAAAGTACAAAGTTCGTTTTGGATGGACAAAGTTAGTTGAAATAGACAGTTTTTGCATGAAAACTCATTCCTGGTGGAACTTCATAGCAAAGTACAAAGTTCGTTTTGGATGAACAAAGTTAGTTGAAATAGACAGTTTTTGCATGAAAACTCATTCCTGGTGGAACTTCATAGCAAAGTACAAAGTTCGTTTTGGTTGGACAAAGTTAGTTGAAATAGACAGTTTTTGCATGAAAACTCATTCCAGGTGGAACTTCATAGCAAAGTACAAAGTTCGTTTTGGATGGATCAATTTAGTTGAAATAGACAGTTTTTGCATGAAAACTCATTCCTGGTGGAACTTCATAGCAAAGTACAAAGTTCGTTTTGGATGGACAAAGTTAGTTGAAATAGACAGTTTTTGCATGAAAACTCATTCCTGGTGGAACTTCATAGCAAAGTACAAAGTTCGTTTTGGATGAACAAAGTTAGTTGAAATAGACAGTTTTTGCATGAAAACTCATTCCTGGTGGAACTTCATAGCAAAGTACAAAGTTCGTTTTGGATGGACAAAGTTAGTTGAAATAGATAGTTTTTGCATGAAAACTCATTCCAGGTGGAACTTCATAGCAAAGTACAAAGTTCGTTTTGGATGGACGAATTAAGTTGAAATAGACAGTTTTTGCATGAAAACTCATTCCTGGTGGAACTTCATAGCAAAGTACAAAGTTCGTTTTGGATGGATCAATTTAGTTGAAATAGACAGTTTTTGCATGAAAACTCATTCCTGGTGGAACTTCATAGCAAAGTACAAAGTTCGTTTTGGATGGACAAAGTTAGTTGAAATAGACAGTTTTTGCATGAAAACTCATTCCTGGTGGAACTTCATAGCAAAGTACAAAGTTCGTTTTGGATGGACAAAGTTAGTTGAAATAGACAGTTTTTGCATGAAAACTCATTCCTGGTGGAACTTCATAGCAAAGTACAAAGTTCGTTTTGGATGGACAAAGTTAGTTGAAATAGACAGTTTTTGCATGAAAACTCATTCCTGGTGGAACTTCATAGCAAAGTACAAAGTTCGTTTTGGATGGACGAATTAAGTTGAAATAGACAGTTTTTGCATGAAAACTCATTCCTGGTGGAACTTCATAGCAAAGTACAAAGTTCGTTTTGGATGGACAAAGTTAGTTGAAATAGACAGTTTTTGCATAAAAACTCATTCCTGGTGGAACTTCATAGCAAAGTACAAAGTTCGTTTTGGATGGATCAATTTAGTTGAAATAGACAGTTTTTGCATGAAAACTCATTCCTGGTGGAACTTCATAGCAAAGTACAAAGTTCGTTTTGGATGGACAAAGTTAGTTGAAATAGACAGTTTTTGCATGAAAACTCATTCCTGGTGGAACTTCATAGCAAAGTACAAAGTTCGTTTTGGATGGACAAAGATAGTTGAAATAGACAGTTTTTGCATGAAAACTCATTCCTGGTGGAACTTCATAGCAAAGTACAAAGTTCGTTTTGGATGGATCAATTTAGTTGAAATAGACAGTTTTTGCATGAAAACTCATTCCTGGTGGAACTTCATAGCAAAGTACAAAGTTCGTTTTGGATGGACAAAGTTAGTTGAAATAGACAGTTTTTGCATGAAAACTCATTCCTGGTGGAACTTCATAGCAAAGTACAAAGTTCGTTTTGGATGAACAAAGTTAGTTGAAATAGACAGTTTTTGCATGAAAACTCATTCCTGGTGGAACTTCATAGCAAAGTACAAAGTTCGTTTTGGATGGACAAAGTTAGTTGAAATAGATAGTTTTTGCATGAAAACTCATTCCAGGTGGAACTTCATAGCAAAGTACAAAGTTCGTTTTGGATGGACGAATTAAGTTGAAATAGACAGTTTTTGCATGAAAACTCATTCCTGGTGGAACTTCATAGCAAAGTACAAAGTTCGTTTTGGATGGATCAATTTAGTTGAAATAGACAGTTTTTGCATGAAAACTCATTCCTGGTGGAACTTCATAGCAAAGTACAAAGTTCGTTTTGGATGGACAAAGTTAGTTGAAATAGACAGTTTTTGCATGAAAACTCATTCCTGGTGGAACTTCATAGCAAAGTACAAAGTTCGTTTTGGATGGACAAAGTTAGTTGAAATAGACAGTTTTTGCATGAAAACTCATTCCTGGTGGAACTTCATAGCAAAGTACAAAGTTCGTTTTGGATGGACAAAGTTAGTTGAAATAGACAGTTTTTGCATGAAAACTCATTCCTGGTGGAACTTCATAGCAAAGTAGTTAGCACAACAGTCAGCACAACACATATTCAACACAAAGGCAGCATAATGCATACTCAGCATAAAACATAGCGCAACGTATATTCCTACAGTCATGATCGCACTTCATAAACAGATCGCGTTTCGTAAACAGATTGCGCCGCAGCGTAAACAAATTCCCGTGCAGCGTTACATCGAACAAAGAGCATAATCGCGTTGACACCAAGAGAGCTGACAACGCGCATTCAACATAAACATCCGTTCCCAAGATCAACCGGCATCCACGCAAAACAAAGCAAAGGCAATATAGTTCCAGTTGAGCATTCAGACGAAGAAGTTCTAGTTAGACAGCCGAGCAGAGCAGTTCCAATTAGGAACTCAATAGTGTTAAGACTTAGTTTTAAGTTTTAGTTAATAAAAACATATTTTTTTATGGCCAAACCGGCCATGTAAAAATTAACTGGCGCCCGAAAAGGGACGACCTCTAGTGAAGTATAGTACAGTGCATGTAGTTTTCATGTGAGAGTGTAAAACACAGTGTCGCAAGTACCGAGTAGTGATCACGTTAGAGTGTTAATCACACCGCGTCGCGACAACATCTTTCCCGATCGCAAATTGCAGCCGTGTGCACAGGTGCCCGAGTAGCCGGAAGCAGCTAACAACTCGTTCCCGGAGGAAAAGGATCACACCAACACACCGAGAAGGAAGGAGTCACTGGAAATCTCTGGAGGTCAGAATGAAGAAATCAACCCCGTAAGAGGAGGTGAAGAAATCAACCCCGTAAGAGGAGGTGAAGAAATCAACCCCGTAAGAGGAGGTGAAGACAAACCAGCCCCGTAAGAGGAGGTGAAGATAAAACAACCCCATCACAGGAGGGAAATATGCATCTATTAATGTAGGTACAAAAGCTATAAAGGTGAGAAAGACACAATAATTATTTCGTTTAAAAGTGAGTGAAATTAATTCGTGAAAAAGTTTAATTCGATATTCGATTTATAACTCCGATATTGTGAAAAAAATTATCAAACTGGAGGATTTAATGACATCCCTACATCGGTTTTCCACCAGAATAGAATCGGCAGAACGTAATAAGAAAAAGGCAAAGTTAGAAAAAAGTGAATCGGAAAATATCGAAATGGAAGCTCTAACTAATCGAATCGCAGCCTTGGAGGCACGATTAGTAGAAACAGTGGTCGTAGAAGATTTTAGCGATCCACCACTCTATTTTTATAAAAGTGACGGAAGTGCAGTTAACCCAGAATCATTCGAAAAGATTCCTGGAGTAGTTAAGGATTTACCAACATTTTCCGGTGATCCAAGTGAATTAAATAGTTGGATCAATGATGTAGATGGTTTGATAAAATTGTATCAAACAACACCTATCCATACAGTGGAACAACAGAACAAGTTCCACATGATTTGTAAATTCGTTCGTCGAAAGATAAGAGGCGAAGCCAATGACTCGCTAGTCGCGTCAAATGTCGGAATTAATTGGAACATGATTAAACGAACATTGATTACATACTATGGAGAAAAGAGAGATCTAGAGACACTAGATTTTCAATTGATGAGCGTCCAACAAAGAGGACGATCTTTAGAGATATTCTATGATGAAGTGAACAGACTTCTCTCGTTGATTGCAAACCAAATAAAAACAGATGAAAGATTTGTACATCCAGAAGCTTCAAAAGCTCTGATAGAAACATACAATAAAAAGGCAATAGATTCCTTCATCAGAGGTCTTGATGGAGATGTGCACAAGTTTATAAGAAATTATGAACCAACATCTTTAGCAGCAGCTTATAGTTACTGCATCTCATTCCAAAATGTAGAATGTCGTAAAATGTGGACTAAACCAAGATTGGTCAATACTCCCACAGCACCGCGAAATTTGATACCATTACCAGCTCCACCTTTGCCACCAAGAGCACATAACAATTGGCAACGACCAATGATGACACATAAATTTCGACCACAATTTGGAAACTCGTATCAACCGAGACCACAATTTTTACCGCGTCCCGCTTGGAATAATCAACCGAGACAACAATTTTTCTCGCGTCCTGTTTGGAATCAACAAAACAGAAATCCATTCCAACAGAATAAGCCAGAGCCAATGGAAGTCGATCCATCAATCAGATCGCAACAAGTGAATTATTCTAACCGACCGCAAAATTCCGGTAATGTTCGACCACTTAAAAGACAACGATTTTTCAACATGGAAACAAATACTACCCATGACAACGACGAATCATACGAAAGATATTTGAAAACTATAGAAAAACAAGAAAAATCCAACGGAACTCACGAAGCCGAACTTAATTTTTTAGAATGAAATCAGCTTTGCCATATTTTATATACAATGGTAAAGCAGGACAACAAATAAGAATACTAATTGATACAGGATCCAATAAAAATTTCATTAACCCAAAACATGCGAAAATTTCACACGAAGTAACTAAACCATTTTTTGTTTCATCAGTAGGAGGAGATTTACTTATCACCAAATATTCACAAGCGAAAATTTTTGCCCCTTATTCCGATGTAAATGCCAAATTTTATCATCTACAGGAATTAAAAACATTTGATGCCATAGTTGGCTATGACACCATCAAAGAAATTGGAGCACTCATCGATACTAACAGAGATAATCTGATAATTAACGACAACATAATACCTCTTTCTCTTTACCCATTACAAGAAGTTAATAGGATTGAAATAAGAGATACACATCTCAACTGTAAAGAAAAAGAAAAATTACATTCATTTCTCAACAAGTTTCAAGATTTATTTCAGCCACCTGACGAGAAGTTGCCATTTACAACAAAAATCGAAGCAACTATATCAACGAATGACGACGAACCAGTCTACTGTAAGACGTACCCATACCCCTTGTCTCTTAAACAAGAAGTGGAAACACAAATTAAAAAACTATTAGATAATGGCATAATTCAACCATCCAGATCACCATATAATTCACCTGTCTGGATAGTACCCAAAAAAGCTGATGCATCTAACGAAAAAAAATATCGACTTGTGATCGATTATAGGAAACTGAATCTTAAAACAAAGAGCGATAGGTACCCTATCCCTGACACTTCGACAGTTCTTGCCAATCTAGGTAACAATAAATATTATACAACACTTGATCTAGCATCTGGATTTCACCAGATTCGTTTAACAGAAAAAGATATAGAAAAAACCGCTTTCTCAATAAATAATGGAAAATATGAATTTTTAAGACTACCTTTTGGTCTAAAAAACGCACCTTCAATTTTTCAGAGGGTCATGGATGATGTTCTTAGAGAACATATTGGAAAAATTTGTCATGTGTACATTGACGATATAATAGTTTTTGGAAAAACATTTGATGAACATATGAAAAACTTAGAAACTGTTTTGAACACGTTACGTGAAGCCAATTTTAAAATACAACCTGATAAATCTGAATTTTTGAAAACAGAAGTTGAATTCTCAGGATTCATTGTTTCTGAACATGGATTAAAACCAAATGAGAAAAAAATTGAAAGTATCCAAAAATACCCCGAACCTAAAACTATCCGAGAACTTCGAGCATTTTTAGGACTTTCCGGTTATTATAGAAGATTTGTCAAAAATTACGCAGCCTTAGCAAAACCTCTAACAAAACTCCTAAGAGGGGAGGATGGCCAAGGCCACTGCAAAATAACAAAAAATCAATCGAAAAATTTTCCGATAAAATTTGATGAAGACGCAAAATCAGCTTTCAGAACTCTTAAAGAAATTTTATCATCTGAAGACGTTTTAGCTTACCCTGATTTCAATCAAGATTTTATTTTGACTACAGACGCATCCGACAAAGCACTCGGAGCTGTCCTGTCACAGAAATTCAATGATGTTGAAAAACCAATAACATTTATATCCAGAACTTTATCAAAAACTGAAGAAAACTATGCTACTAATGAAAAAGAAATGCTTGCTATAGTTTGGGCTTTACATTCCCTACGAAATTACATCTATGGTGCAAAAATAATAATACTAACCGATCATCAACCCCTAACATACGCAATGTCGCCAAGGAATAACAATGCAAAACTTAAACGATGGAAAGCGTTCATAGAGGAACATAATTATGAACTACGCTACAAACCTGGAAAAACTAACATCGTAGCAGATGCATTATCTAGAATCCAAATTAACTCGCTAACACCAACACAGCATTCCGCTGATGATGATGACAGTACATACATACTATCTACTGAAGCCCCTATTAACGTTTATCGTAATCAATTAATTTTCAAAATATCTAACAATTCATCGTATGAACTAATCACACCGTTCCCAAAATTTAAAAGACATATTTTCTACGAATCAAATTTCACTAATGAAATCTTAACAGACAAACTAAAAAGATTCCTAAATCCTAACATCATTAACGGTATACTAACCGATGAAGTAACTATGAATCGTATTCAAGAAGTGTATAAAAAATTATTCAATCCAAAAACAATGAAATGCCGATACTCTCAGGTACAATTACAAGATCTAACAGGAGAAGAAAGACAATTAGAAGAAATAAAAAATATTCACAGTTTTGCTCATAGAAATTCAAAAGAAAACTCATTGCAACTTATTAAAAAGTTTTATTTTCCTACAATAAGAAAATTAACAGAGTCGTATGTTAAAAATTGTGAAATTTCTAAAACAGAAAAATATGATAGGAAACCTCAAAAGTTTATTGCTGTTAAAACACCAATACCCACGTATCCAGGAGAAATAATTCATATTGATATTTTTGCTTATAATTCAAGTTTTCTGTTTATTTCTTCATTAGACAAATTTTCAAAATACTTGAAAATGAGGCCAATAAAATCAAAGTCAATAGCAGACATAAAGGAAGTTTTAATACAATTGTTGTATAATTGGGATATACCCGCCACCATTGTAATGGATAATGAAAGTTCATTTGTTTCAAATATAATTGAACAAACAATATTAAATCTAGGAATTAAAATTTTTAAAACACCAGTAAATCGGTCAGAAACGAACGGACAAGTGGAAAGAGCTCACTCTACAATTCGAGAATTAGCAAGATGTATTAAAGCAACGAAACCAGATATAAGTGTGCAGACATTGATACAAGAGGCAACGTATAAGTATAATAATTCAATACATAGTGTGATTAAGAATACGCCGAAAAATATATATACAGGAGAGAATAATGAAAATATGAGTTTCGAAGAACGAACTAAACAAAGAAACGAAAATGATAAAATGATTGCCGAAATATATGAAAAGCAACAAGAGAAGATTAAAGAAGAAAAATATCAAGATTATATGCCGAATGAAATGGCTTATGAAAAAACTAAAACAAATAACAAAAGAGCTAGGAGATTTGAGATAATCAGAATCAAGGAAAATCATCCTACCTACGTAATCGATATTAACGATCGAAAAATTCATAAAGTGAATTTAAGAAAAACAAATAATTAATCATGTATTAATCTATATCGTTTCAGATACATTTTTATATTATTAAGCAACGTAATGGCAAGGATCTACATACACGATGTATCAAACAATCCTTTAGCGATTATACCATTAGGAGAAGCCAAGATACGAATGGGATACGTAAGAGTAATCCACCCGATAAACTTGATAGATATAAGTAACATGATTGAAGAAACCATTGAATTAATACCCACAGAAGTACATACAGAATCTTTAGAAAAGTTAATTCAGATTAAAGCTATGAAGTTACAAGAAACATTCAAGAAGGTAAAACCATTTAAGAGACAAAAAAGATGGAATACTATAGGGAAAGTTTGGAAATGGATAGCAGGCAACCCTGATGCCGATGATCTTCAAATAATCAACAGTACGCTGAACTCTCTCATCGAAGAAAACAATCACCAAGTAATGATCAACGAAGCTTTGAATGGAAGAATACGAGAAGTAACCGATATTGCTAACAAAGTGCTAACTAACGAAGCGAAACGATATGAAACATATGCAACAGAAACAAGACAGCTAATAATACTATCTAATTTAGATATTTTGCAAGACCAGATTGAAACTATCGAAGAAGCCATTATATCAGCCAAACACGAAATACCGAACAGCAAATTATTGTCCACCGAAGACCTACAAACGATTAACGAATTCCTGAAGAAGAACGGTTTTGATTATAATACAGCAGAAGAACTTCTTGCTCAATCAGTAGCGCAATTCATGATGAATACGACACATGTTCTGTATATGCTAAAATTCCCAAGAATATCCTCACAAATCTACGAGTATGATTTCATTGAACCAATAGTAAAAAATGGGAAACGAATAATGTTAAAACAGAACTTCATCATAAGAAACGAAACACACGTATTCGCAGTCATTAAACCATGCCAAGAAGAAGGTATTCATTATCTATGTGAAGGAAGCAACCTTCAACATCCTACGCAATGTGTATACCAACTTATACAAGGAGAAAATTCCGAATGCCAATATGAAAAAGTATATTCAGCTAAATTGATCACACAGATAAACGATGCAAATATTCTGATCAATAATGCGTGGGCTGAAATTACATCAAACTGCAGCAACTCAAAGCAATCTTTAAATGGTTCATCTATAATACAGTTCGAGAATTGCAGTATAAAAATTAATGACGAGATATTTTCCAATACAGAAGTCATCATCCCTAGAAGATCTCATCATTCAACATTGGGATTGATAGTCAACGAGACCAGCCTTGAAGATAATCCACCTACAGAGTTCTTGAACAACATTACATTAGAAAACCGCAGAATATTGCAAACCATTAATCTACAAAATGAGTCGCTGGAATTCAAATTGCATTTATTCGGATCGATAGGAACAACAACGATCGTAATTGTAACTGGCATTGGCATATTGTACGTGTTTCTTAAATGTCGTAAACAGAAAATAGAAGTTCAAATACCAGATACAAGAATTCATACGGATAAAAACCTGCATAAAGAAATACCATTGAGTTTTCACGCGATGCACAAACTTTGAGGACAAAGTAATTAAGAGGGGAGGAGTTAGCACAACAGTCAGCACAACACATATTCAACACAAAGGCAGCATAATGCATACTCAGCATAAAACATAGCGCAACGTATATTCCTACAGTCATGATCGCACTTCATAAACAGATCGCGTTTCGTAAACAGATTGCGCCGCAGCGTAAACAAATTCCCGTGCAGCGTTACATCGAACAAAGAGCATAATCGCGTTGACACCAAGAGAGCTGACAACGCGCATTCAACATAAACATCCGTTCCCAAGATCAACCGGCATCCACGCAAAACAAAGCAAAGGCAATATAGTTCCAGTTGAGCATTCAGACGAAGAAGTTCTAGTTAGACAGCCGAGCAGAGCAGTTCCAATTAGGAACTCAATAGTGTTAAGACTTAGTTTTAAGTTTTAGTTAATAAAAACATATTTTTTTATGGCCAAACCGGCCATGTAAAAATTAACTAAGTACAAAGTTCGTTTTGGATGGACAAAGTTAGTTGAAATAGACAGTTTTTGCATGAAAACTCATTCCTGGTGGAATTTCATAGCAAAGTACAAAGTTCGTTTTGGATGGACAAAGTTAGTTGAAATAGACAGTTTTTGCATGAAAACTCATTCCTGGTGGAACTTCATAGCAAAGTACAAAGTTCGTTTTGGATGGACAAAGTTAGTTGAAATAGACAGTTTTTGCATGAAAACTCATTCCTGGTGGAACTTCATAGCAAAGTACAAAGTTCGTTTTGGATGGACGAATTAAGTTGAAATAGACAGTTTTTGCATGAAAACTCATTCCTGGTGGAACTTCATAGCAAAGTACAAAGTTCGTTTTGGATGGACAAAGTTAGTTGAAATAGACAGTTTTTGCATGAAAACTCATTCCTGGTGGAACTTCATAGCAAAGTACAAAGTTCGTTTTGGATGGATCAATTTAGTTGAAATAGACAGTTTTTGCATGAAAACTCATTCCTGGTGGAACTTCATAGCAAAGTACAAAGTTCGTTTTGGATGGACAAAGTTAGTTGAAATAGACAGTTTTTGCATGAAAACTCATTCCTGGTGGAACTTCATAGCAAAGTACAAAGTTCGTTTTGGATGGACGAATTAAGTTGAAATAGACAGTTTTTGCATAAAAACTCATTCCTGGTGGAACTTCATAGCAAAGTACAAAGTTCGTTTTGGATGGACAAAGTTAGTTGAAATAGACAGTTTTTGCATGAAAACTCATTCCAGGTGGAACTTCATAGCAAAGTACAAAGTTCGTTTTGGATGGACGAATTAAGTTGAAATAGACAGTTTTTGCATGAAAACTCATTCCTGGTGGAACTTCATAGCAAAGTACAAAGTTCGTTTTGGATGGACAAAGTTAGTTGAAATAGACAGTTTTTGCATGAAAACTCATTCCTGGTGGAACTTCATAGCAAAGTACAAAGTTCGTTTTGGATGGACAAAGTTAGTTGAAATAGACAGTTTTTGCATAAAAACTCATTCCTGGTGGAACTTCATAGCAAAGTACAAAGTTCGTTTTGGATGGACAAAGTTAGTTGAAATAGACAGTTTTTGCATGAAAACTCATTCCTGGTGGAACTTCATAGCAAAGTACAAAGTTCGTTTTGGATGGACGAATTAAGTTGAAATAGACAGTTTTTGCATAAAAACTCATTCCTGGTGGAACTTCATAGCAAAGTACAAAGTTCGTTTTGGATGGACAAAGTTAGTTGAAATAGACAGTTTTTGCATGAAAACTCATTCCTGGTGGAACTTCATAGCAAAGTACAAAGTTCGTTTTGGATGGACAAAGTTAGTTGAAATAGACAGTTTTTGCATGAAAACTCATTCCTGGTGGAACTTCATAGCAAAGTACAAAGTTCGTTTTGGATGGACGAATTAAGTTGAAATAGACAGTTTTTGCATGAAAACTCATTCCTGGTGGAACTTCATAGCAAAGTACAAAGTTCGTTTTGGATGGACAAAGTTAGTTGAAATAGACAGTTTTTGCATGAAAACTCATTCCAGGTGGAACTTCATAGTAAAGTACAAAGTTCGTTTTGGATGGACGAATTAAGTTGAAATAGACAGTTTTTGCATAAAAACTCATTCCTGGTGGAACTTCATAGCAAAGTACAAAGTTCGTTTTGGATGGACAAAGTTAGTTGAAATAGACAGTTTTTGCATGAAAACTCATTCCTGGTGGAACTTCATAGCAAAGTACAAAGTTCGTTTTGGATGGACAAAGTTAGTTGAAATAGACAGTTTTTGCATGAAAACTCATTCCTGGTGGAACTTCATAGCAAAGTACAAAGTTCGTTTTGGATGGACGAATTAAGTTGAAATAGACAGTTTTTGCATGAAAACTCATTCCTGGTGGAACTTCATAGCAAAGTACAAAGTTCGTTTTGGATGGACAAAGTTAGTTGAAATAGACAGTTTTTGCATGAAAACTCATTCCTGGTGGAACTTCATAGCAAAGTACAAAGTTCGTTTTGGATGGATCAATTTAGTTGAAATAGACAGTTTTTGCATGAAAACTCATTCCTGGTGGAACTTCATAGCAAAGTACAAAGTTCGTTTTGGATGGACAAAGTTAGTTGAAATAGACAGTTTTTGCATGAAAACTCATTCCTGGTGGAACTTCATAGCAAAGTACAAAGTTCGTTTTGGATGAACAAAGTTAGTTGAAATAGACAGTTTTTGCATGAAAACTCATTCCTGGTGGAACTTCATAGCAAAGTACAAAGTTCGTTTTGGATGGACAAAGTTAGTTGAAATAGACAGTTTTTGCATGAAAACTCATTCCAGGTGGAACTTCATAGCAAAGTACAAAGTTCGTTTTGGATGGATCAATTTAGTTGAAATAGACAGTTTTTGCATGAAAACTCATTCCTGGTGGAACTTCATAGCAAAGTACAAAGTTCGTTTTGGATGGACAAAGTTAGTTGAAATAGACAGTTTTTGCATAAAAACTCATTCCAGGTGGAACTTCATAGCAAAGTACAAAGTTCGTTTTGGATGAACAAAGTTAGTTGAAATAGACAGTTTTTGCATGAAAACTCATTCCTGGTGGAACTTCATAGCAAAGTACAAAGTTCGTTTTGGATGAACAAAGTTAGTTGAAATAGACAGTTTTTGCATGAAAACTCATTCCTGGTGGAACTTCATAGCAAAGTACAAAGTTCGTTTTGGATGGATCAATTTAGTTGAAATAGACAGTTTTTGCATGAAAACTCATTCCTGGTGGAACTTCATAGCAAAGTACAAAGTTCGTTTTGGATGGACAAAGTTAGTTGAAATAGACAGTTTTTGCATGAAAACTCATTCCTGGTGGAACTTCATAGCAAAGTACAAAGTTCGTTTTGGATGAACAAAGTTAGTTGAAATAGACAGTTTTTGCATGAAAACTCATTCCTGGTGGAACTTCATAGCAAAGTACAAAGTTCGTTTTGGTTGGACAAAGTTAGTTGAAATAGACAGTTTTTGCATGAAAACTCATTCCAGGTGGAACTTCATAGCAAAGTACAAAGTTCGTTTTGGATGGATCAATTTAGTTGAAATAGACAGTTTTTGCATGAAAACTCATTCCTGGTGGAACTTCATAGCAAAGTACAAAGTTCGTTTTGGATGGACAAAGTTAGTTGAAATAGACAGTTTTTGCATGAAAACTCATTCCTGGTGGAACTTCATAGCAAAGTACAAAGTTCGTTTTGGATGAACAAAGTTAGTTGAAATAGACAGTTTTTGCATGAAAACTCATTCCTGGTGGAACTTCATAGCAAAGTACAAAGTTCGTTTTGGATGGACAAAGTTAGTTGAAATAGATAGTTTTTGCATGAAAACTCATTCCAGGTGGAACTTCATAGCAAAGTACAAAGTTCGTTTTGGATGGACGAATTAAGTTGAAATAGACAGTTTTTGCATGAAAACTCATTCCTGGTGGAACTTCATAGCAAAGTACAAAGTTCGTTTTGGATGGACAAAGTTAGTTGAAATAGACAGTTTTTGCATGAAAACTCATTCCTGGTGGAACTTCATAGCAAAGTACAAAGTTCGTTTTGGATGGATCAATTTAGTTGAAATAGACAGTTTTTGCATGAAAACTCATTCCTGGTGGAACTTCATAGCAAAGTACAAAGTTCGTTTTGGATGGACAAAGTTAGTTGAAATAGACAGTTTTTGCATGAAAACTCATTCCTGGTGGAACTTCATAGCAAAGTACAAAGTTCGTTTTGGATGGACAAAGTTAGTTGAAATAGACAGTTTTTGCATGAAAACTCATTCCTGGTGGAACTTCATAGCAAAGTACAAAGTTCGTTTTGGATGGACAAAGTTAGTTGAAATAGACAGTTTTTGCATGAAAACTCATTCCTGGTGGAACTTCATAGCAAAGTAGTTAGCACAACAGTCAGCACAACACATATTCAACACAAAGGCAGCATAATGCATACTCAGCATAAAACATAGCGCAACGTATATTCCTACAGTCATGATCGCACTTCATAAACAGATCGCGTTTCGTAAACAGATTGCGCCGCAGCGTAAACAAATTCCCGTGCAGCGTTACATCGAACAAAGAGCATAATCGCGTTGACACCAAGAGAGCTGACAACGCGCATTCAACATAAACATCCGTTCCCAAGATCAACCGGCATCCACGCAAAACAAAGCAAAGGCAATATAGTTCCAGTTGAGCATTCAGACGAAGAAGTTCTAGTTAGACAGCCGAGCAGAGCAGTTCCAATTAGGAACTCAATAGTGTTAAGACTTAGTTTTAAGTTTTAGTTAATAAAAACATATTTTTTTATGGCCAAACCGGCCATGTAAAAATTAACTAAGTACAAAGTTCGTTTTGGATGGACAAAGTTAGTTGAAATAGACAGTTTTTGCATGAAAACTCATTCCTGGTGGAATTTCATAGCAAAGTACAAAGTTCGTTTTGGATGGACAAAGTTAGTTGAAATAGACAGTTTTTGCATGAAAACTCATTCCTGGTGGAACTTCATAGCAAAGTACAAAGTTCGTTTTGGATGGACAAAGTTAGTTGAAATAGACAGTTTTTGCATGAAAACTCATTCCTGGTGGAACTTCATAGCAAAGTACAAAGTTCGTTTTGGATGGACAAAGTTAGTTGAAATAGACAGTTTTTGCATGAAAACTCATTCCTGGTGGAACTTCATAGCAAAGTACAAAGTTCGTTTTGGATGGACAAAGTTAGTTGAAATAGACAGTTTTTGCATGAAAACTCATTCCTGGTGGAACTTCATAGCAAAGTACAAAGTTCGTTTTGGATGGACGAATTAAGTTGAAATAGACAGTTTTTGCATGAAAACTCATTCCTGGTGGAACTTCATAGCAAAGTACAAAGTTCGTTTTGGATGGACAAAGTTAGTTGAAATAGACAGTTTTTGCATAAAAACTCATTCCTGGTGGAACTTCATAGCAAAGTACAAAGTTCGTTTTGGATGGATCAATTTAGTTGAAATAGACAGTTTTTGCATGAAAACTCATTCCTGGTGGAACTTCATAGCAAAGTACAAAGTTCGTTTTGGATGGACAAAGTTAGTTGAAATAGACAGTTTTTGCATGAAAACTCATTCCTGGTGGAACTTCATAGCAAAGTACAAAGTTCGTTTTGGATGGACAAAGTTAGTTGAAATAGACAGTTTTTGCATGAAAACTCATTCCTGGTGGAACTTCATAGCAAAGTACAAAGTTCGTTTTGGATGGATCAATTTAGTTGAAATAGACAGTTTTTGCATGAAAACTCATTCCTGGTGGAACTTCATAGCAAAGTACAAAGTTCGTTTTGGATGGACAAAGTTAGTTGAAATAGACAGTTTTTGCATGAAAACTCATTCCTGGTGGAACTTCATAGCAAAGTACAAAGTTCGTTTTGGATGAACAAAGTTAGTTGAAATAGACAGTTTTTGCATGAAAACTCATTCCTGGTGGAACTTCATAGCAAAGTACAAAGTTCGTTTTGGATGGACAAAGTTAGTTGAAATAGATAGTTTTTGCATGAAAACTCATTCCAGGTGGAACTTCATAGCAAAGTACAAAGTTCGTTTTGGATGGACGAATTAAGTTGAAATAGACAATTTTGCATGAAAACTCATTCCTGGTGGAACTTCATAGCAAAGTACAAAGTTCGTTTTGGATGGATCAATTTAGTTGAAATAGACAGTTTTTGCATGAAAACTCATTCCTGGTGGAACTTCATAGCAAAGTACAAAGTTCGTTTTGGATGGACAAAGTTAGTTGAAATAGACAGTTTTTGCATGAAAACTCATTCCTGGTGGAACTTCATAGCAAAGTACAAAGTTCGTTTTGGATGGACAAAGTTAGTTGAAATAGACAGTTTTTGCATGAAAACTCATTCCTGGTGGAACTTCATAGCAAAGTACAAAGTTCGTTTTGGATGGACAAAGTTAGTTGAAATAGACAGTTTTTGCATGAAAACTCATTCCTGGTGGAACTTCATAGCAAAGTAGTTAGCACAACAGTCAGCACAACACATATTCAACACAAAGGCAGCATAATGCATACTCAGCATAAAACATAGCGCAACGTATATTCCTACAGTCATGATCGCACTTCATAAACAGATCGCGTTTCGTAAACAGATTGCGCCGCAGCGTAAACAAATTCCCGTGCAGCGTTACATCGAACAAAGAGCATAATCGCGTTGACACCAAGAGAGCTGACAACGCGCATTCAACATAAACATCCGTTCCCAAGATCAACCGGCATCCACGCAAAACAAAGCAAAGGCAATATAGTTCCAGTTGAGCATTCAGACGAAGAAGTTCTAGTTAGACAGCCGAGCAGAGCAGTTCCAATTAGGAACTCAATAGTGTTAAGACTTAGTTTTAAGTTTTAGTTAATAAAAACATATTTTTTTATGGCCAAACCGGCCATGTAAAAATTAACTGGCGCCCGAAAAGGGACGACCTCTAGTGAAGTATAGTACAGTGCATGTAGTTTTCATGTGAGAGTGTAAAACACAGTGTCGCAAGTACCGAGTAGTGATCACGTTAGAGTGTTAATCACACCGCGTCGCGACAACATCTTTCCCGATCGCAAATTGCAGCCGTGTGCACAGGTGCCCGAGTAGCCGGAAGCAGCTAACAACTCGTTCCCGGAGGAAAAGGATCACACCAACACACCGAGAAGGAAGGAGTCACTGGAAATCTCTGGAGGTCAGAATGAAGAAATCAACCCCGTAAGAGGAGGTGAAGAAATCAACCCCGTAAGAGGAGGTGAAGAAATCAACCCCGTAAGAGGAGGTGAAGACAAACCAGCCCCGTAAGAGGAGGTGAAGATAAAACAACCCCATCACAGGAGGGAAATATGCATCTATTAATGTAGGTACAAAAGCTATAAAGGTGAGAAAGACACAATAATTATTTCGTTTAAAAGTGAGTGAAATTAATTCGTGAAAAAGTTTAATTCGATATTCGATTTATAACTCCGATATTGTGAAAAAAATTATCAAACTGGAGGATTTAATGACATCCCTACATCGGTTTTCCACCAGAATAGAATCGGCAGAACGTAATAAGAAAAAGGCAAAGTTAGAAAAAAGTGAATCGGAAAATATCGAAATGGAAGCTCTAACTAATCGAATCGCAGCCTTGGAGGCACGATTAGTAGAAACAGTGGTCGTAGAAGATTTTAGCGATCCACCACTCTATTTTTATAAAAGTGACGGAAGTGCAGTTAACCCAGAATCATTCGAAAAGATTCCTGGAGTAGTTAAGGATTTACCAACATTTTCCGGTGATCCAAGTGAATTAAATAGTTGGATCAATGATGTAGATGGTTTGATAAAATTGTATCAAACAACACCTATCCATACAGTGGAACAACAGAACAAGTTCCACATGATTTGTAAATTCGTTCGTCGAAAGATAAGAGGCGAAGCCAATGACTCGCTAGTCGCGTCAAATGTCGGAATTAATTGGAACATGATTAAACGAACATTGATTACATACTATGGAGAAAAGAGAGGTCTAGAGACACTAGATTTTCAATTGATGAGCGTCCAACAAAGAGGACGATCTTTAGAGATATTCTATGATGAAGTGAACAGACTTCTCTCGTTGATTGCAAACCAAATAAAAACAGATGAAAGATTTGTACATCCAGAAGCTTCAAAAGCTCTGATAGAAACATACAATAAAAAGGCAATAGATTCCTTCATCAGAGGTCTTGATGGAGATGTGCACAAGTTTATAAGAAATTATGAACCAACATCTTTAGCAGCAGCTTATAGTTACTGCATCTCATTCCAAAATGTAGAATGTCGTAAAATGTGGACTAAACCAAGATTGGTCAATACTCCCACAGCACCGCGAAATTTGATACCATTACCAGCTCCACCTTTGCCACCAAGAGCACATAACAATTGGCAACGACCAATGATGACACATAAATTTCGACCACAATTTGGAAACTCGTATCAACCGAGACCACAATTTTTACCGCGTCCCGCTTGGAATAATCAACCGAGACAACAATTTTTCTCGCGTCCTGTTTGGAATCAACAAAACAGAAATCCATTCCAACAGAATAAGCCAGAGCCAATGGAAGTCGATCCATCAATCAGATCGCAACAAGTGAATTATTCTAACCGACCGCAAAATTCCGGTAATGTTCGACCACTTAAAAGACAACGATTTTTCAACATGGAAACAAATACTACCCATGACAACGACGAATCATACGAAAGATATTTGAAAACTATAGAAAAACAAGAAAAATCCAACGGAACTCACGAAGCCGAACTTAATTTTTTAGAATGAAATCAGCTTTGCCATATTTTATATACAATGGTAAAGCAGGACAACAAATAAGAATACTAATTGATACAGGATCCAATAAAAATTTCATTAACCCAAAACATGCGAAAATTTCACACGAAGTAACTAAACCATTTTTTGTTTCATCAGTAGGAGGAGATTTACTTATCACCAAATATTCACAAGCGAAAATTTTTGCCCCTTATTCCGATGTAAATGCCAAATTTTATCATCTACAGGAATTAAAAACATTTGATGCCATAGTTGGCTATGACACCATCAAAGAAATTGGAGCACTCATCGATACTAACAGAGATAATCTGATAATTAACGACAACATAATACCTCTTTCTCTTTACCCATTACAAGAAGTTAATAGGATTGAAATAAGAGATACACATCTCAACTGTAAAGAAAAAGAAAAATTACATTCATTTCTCAACAAGTTTCAAGATTTATTTCAGCCACCTGACGAGAAGTTGCCATTTACAACAAAAATCGAAGCAACTATATCAACGAATGACGACGAACCAGTCTACTGTAAGACGTACCCATACCCCTTGTCTCTTAAACAAGAAGTGGAAACACAAATTAAAAAACTATTAGATAATGGCATAATTCAACCATCCAGATCACCATATAATTCACCTGTCTGGATAGTACCCAAAAAAGCTGATGCATCTAACGAAAAAAAATATCGACTTGTGATCGATTATAGGAAACTGAATCTTAAAACAAAGAGCGATAGGTACCCTATCCCTGACACTTCGACAGTTCTTGCCAATCTAGGTAACAATAAATATTATACAACACTTGATCTAGCATCTGGATTTCACCAGATTCGTTTAACAGAAAAAGATATAGAAAAAACCGCTTTCTCAATAAATAATGGAAAATATGAATTTTTAAGACTACCTTTTGGTCTAAAAAACGCACCTTCAATTTTTCAGAGGGTCATGGATGATGTTCTTAGAGAACATATTGGAAAAATTTGTCATGTGTACATTGACGATATAATAGTTTTTGGAAAAACATTTGATGAACATATGAAAAACTTAGAAACTGTTTTGAACACGTTACGTGAAGCCAATTTTAAAATACAACCTGATAAATCTGAATTTTTGAAAACAGAAGTTGAATTCTCAGGATTCATTGTTTCTGAACATGGATTAAAACCAAATGAGAAAAAAATTGAAAGTATCCAAAAATACCCCGAACCTAAAACTATCCGAGAACTTCGAGCATTTTTAGGACTTTCCGGTTATTATAGAAGATTTGTCAAAAATTACGCAGCCTTAGCAAAACCTCTAACAAAACTCCTAAGAGGGGAGGATGGCCAAGGCCACTGCAAAATAACAAAAAATCAATCGAAAAATTTTCCGATAAAATTTGATGAAGACGCAAAATCAGCTTTCAGAACTCTTAAAGAAATTTTATCATCTGAAGACGTTTTAGCTTACCCTGATTTCAATCAAGATTTTATTTTGACTACAGACGCATCCGACAAAGCACTCGGAGCTGTCCTGTCACAGAAATTCAATGATGTTGAAAAACCAATAACATTTATATCCAGAACTTTATCAAAAACTGAAGAAAACTATGCTACTAATGAAAAAGAAATGCTTGCTATAGTTTGGGCTTTACATTCCCTACGAAATTACATCTATGGTGCAAAAATAATAATACTAACCGATCATCAACCCCTAACATACGCAATGTCGCCAAGGAATAACAATGCAAAACTTAAACGATGGAAAGCGTTCATAGAGGAACATAATTATGAACTACGCTACAAACCTGGAAAAACTAACATCGTAGCAGATGCATTATCTAGAATCCAAATTAACTCGCTAACACCAACACAGCATTCCGCTGATGATGATGACAGTACATACATACTATCTACTGAAGCCCCTATTAACGTTTATCGTAATCAATTAATTTTCAAAATATCTAACAATTCATCGTATGAACTAATCACACCGTTCCCAAAATTTAAAAGACATATTTTCTACGAATCAAATTTCACTAATGAAATCTTAACAGACAAACTAAAAAGATTCCTAAATCCTAACATCATTAACGGTATACTAACCGATGAAGTAACTATGAATCGTATTCAAGAAGTGTATAAAAAATTATTCAATCCAAAAACAATGAAATGCCGATACTCTCAGGTACAATTACAAGATCTAACAGGAGAAGAAAGACAATTAGAAGAAATAAAAAATATTCACAGTTTTGCTCATAGAAATTCAAAAGAAAACTCATTGCAACTTATTAAAAAGTTTTATTTTCCTACAATAAGAAAATTAACAGAGTCGTATGTTAAAAATTGTGAAATTTCTAAAACAGAAAAATATGATAGGAAACCTCAAAAGTTTATTGCTGTTAAAACACCAATACCCACGTATCCAGGAGAAATAATTCATATTGATATTTTTGCTTATAATTCAAGTTTTCTGTTTATTTCTTCATTAGACAAATTTTCAAAATACTTGAAAATGAGGCCAATAAAATCAAAGTCAATAGCAGACATAAAGGAAGTTTTAATACAATTGTTGTATAATTGGGATATACCCGCCACCATTGTAATGGATAATGAAAGTTCATTTGTTTCAAATATAATTGAACAAACAATATTAAATCTAGGAATTAAAATTTTTAAAACACCAGTAAATCGGTCAGAAACGAACGGACAAGTGGAAAGAGCTCACTCTACAATTCGAGAATTAGCAAGATGTATTAAAGCAACGAAACCAGATATAAGTGTGCAGACATTGATACAAGAGGCAACGTATAAGTATAATAATTCAATACATAGTGTGATTAAGAATACGCCGAAAAATATATATACAGGAGAGAATAATGAAAATATGAGTTTCGAAGAACGAACTAAACAAAGAAACGAAAATGATAAAATGATTGCCGAAATATATGAAAAGCAACAAGAGAAGATTAAAGAAGAAAAATATCAAGATTATATGCCGAATGAAATGGCTTATGAAAAAACTAAAACAAATAACAAAAGAGCTAGGAGATTTGAGATAATCAGAATCAAGGAAAATCATCCTACCTACGTAATCGATATTAACGATCGAAAAATTCATAAAGTGAATTTAAGAAAAACAAATAATTAATCATGTATTAATCTATATCGTTTCAGATACATTTTTATATTATTAAGCAACGTAATGGCAAGGATCTACATACACGATGTATCAAACAATCCTTTAGCGATTATACCATTAGGAGAAGCCAAGATACGAATGGGATACGTAAGAGTAATCCACCCGATAAACTTGATAGATATAAGTAACATGATTGAAGAAACCATTGAATTAATACCCACAGAAGTACATACAGAATCTTTAGAAAAGTTAATTCAGATTAAAGCTATGAAGTTACAAGAAACATTCAAGAAGGTAAAACCATTTAAGAGACAAAAAAGATGGAATACTATAGGGAAAGTTTGGAAATGGATAGCAGGCAACCCTGATGCCGATGATCTTCAAATAATCAACAGTACGCTGAACTCTCTCATCGAAGAAAACAATCACCAAGTAATGATCAACGAAGCTTTGAATGGAAGAATACGAGAAGTAACCGATATTGCTAACAAAGTGCTAACTAACGAAGCGAAACGATATGAAACATATGCAACAGAAACAAGACAGCTAATAATACTATCTAATTTAGATATTTTGCAAGACCAGATTGAAACTATCGAAGAAGCCATTATATCAGCCAAACACGAAATACCGAACAGCAAATTATTGTCCACCGAAGACCTACAAACGATTAACGAATTCCTGAAGAAGAACGGTTTTGATTATAATACAGCAGAAGAACTTCTTGCTCAATCAGTAGCGCAATTCATGATGAATACGACACATGTTCTGTATATGCTAAAATTCCCAAGAATATCCTCACAAATCTACGAGTATGATTTCATTGAACCAATAGTAAAAAATGGGAAACGAATAATGTTAAAACAGAACTTCATCATAAGAAACGAAACACACGTATTCGCAGTCATTAAACCATGCCAAGAAGAAGGTATTCATTATCTATGTGAAGGAAGCAACCTTCAACATCCTACGCAATGTGTATACCAACTTATACAAGGAGAAAATTCCGAATGCCAATATGAAAAAGTATATTCAGCTAAATTGATCACACAGATAAACGATGCAAATATTCTGATCAATAATGCGTGGGCTGAAATTACATCAAACTGCAGCAACTCAAAGCAATCTTTAAATGGTTCATCTATAATACAGTTCGAGAATTGCAGTATAAAAATTAATGACGAGATATTTTCCAATACAGAAGTCATCATCCCTAGAAGATCTCATCATTCAACATTGGGATTGATAGTCAACGAGACCAGCCTTGAAGATAATCCACCTACAGAGTTCTTGAACAACATTACATTAGAAAACCGCAGAATATTGCAAACCATTAATCTACAAAATGAGTCGCTGGAATTCAAATTGCATTTATTCGGATCGATAGGAACAACAACGATCGTAATTGTAACTGGCATTGGCATATTGTACGTGTTTCTTAAATGTCGTAAACAGAAAATAGAAGTTCAAATACCAGATACAAGAATTCATACGGATAAAAACCTGCATAAAGAAATACCATTGAGTTTTCACGCGATGCACAAACTTTGAGGACAAAGTAATTAAGAGGGGAGGAGTTAGCACAACAGTCAGCACAACACATATTCAACACAAAGGCAGCATAATGCATACTCAGCATAAAACATAGCGCAACGTATATTCCTACAGTCATGATCGCACTTCATAAACAGATCGCGTTTCGTAAACAGATTGCGCCGCAGCGTAAACAAATTCCCGTGCAGCGTTACATCGAACAAAGAGCATAATCGCGTTGACACCAAGAGAGCTGACAACGCGCATTCAACATAAACATCCGTTCCCAAGATCAACCGGCATCCACGCAAAACAAAGCAAAGGCAATATAGTTCCAGTTGAGCATTCAGACGAAGAAGTTCTAGTTAGACAGCCGAGCAGAGCAGTTCCAATTAGGAACTCAATAGTGTTAAGACTTAGTTTTAAGTTTTAGTTAATAAAAACATATTTTTTTATGGCCAAACCGGCCATGTAAAAATTAACTAAGTACAAAGTTCGTTTTGGATGGACAAAGTTAGTTGAAATAGACAGTTTTTGCATGAAAACTCATTCCTGGTGGAATTTCATAGCAAAGTACAAAGTTCGTTTTGGATGGACAAAGTTAGTTGAAATAGACAGTTTTTGCATGAAAACTCATTCCTGGTGGAACTTCATAGCAAAGTACAAAGTTCGTTTTGGATGGACAAAGTTAGTTGAAATAGACAGTTTTTGCATGAAAACTCATTCCTGGTGGAACTTCATAGCAAAGTACAAAGTTCGTTTTGGATGGATCAATTTAGTTGAAATAGACAGTTTTTGCATGAAAACTCATTCCTGGTGGAACTTCATAGCAAAGTACAAAGTTCGTTTTGGATGGATCAATTTAGTTGAAATAGACAGTTTTTGCATAAAAACTCATTCCTGGTGGAACTTCATAGCAAAGTACAAAGTTCGTTTTGGATGGACAAAATTAGTTGAAATAGACAGTTTTTGCATGAAAACTCATTCCTGGTGGAACTTCATAGCAAAGTACAAAGTTCGTTTTGGATGGATCAATTTAGTTGAAATAGACAGTTCTTGCATGAAAACTCATTCCTGGTAGAACTTCATAGCAAAGTACAAAGTTCGTTTTGGATGGACAAAATTAGTTGAAATAGACAGTTTTTGCATGAAAACTCATTCCTGGTGGAACTTCATAGCAAAGTACAAAGTTCGTTTTGGATGGACAAAGTTAGTTGAAATAGACAGTTCTTGCATGAAAACTCATTCCTGGTGGAACTTCATAGCAAAGTACAAAGTTCGTTTTGGATGGATCAATTTAGTTGAAATAGACAGTTTTTGCATGAAAACTCATTCCTGGTGGAACTTCATAGCAAAGAACAAAGTTCGTTTTGGATGGATCAATTTAGTTGAAATAGACAGTTTTTGCATGAAAACTCATTCCTGGTGGAACTTCATAGCAAAGTACAAAGTTCGTTTTGGATGGACAAAGTTAGTTGAAATAGACAGTTTTTGCATGAAAACTCATTCCTGGTGGAACTTCATAGCAAAGTACAAAGTTCGTTTTGGATGGATCAATTTAGTTGAAATAGACAGTTTTTGCATGAAAACTCATTCCTGGTGGAACTTCATAGCAAAGTACAAAGTTCGTTTTGGATGGATCAATTTAGTTAAAATAGACAGTTTTTGCATGAAAACTCATTCCTGGTAGAACTTCATAGCAAAGTACAAAGTTCGTATCGGATGGACGAATTAAGTTGAAATAGACAGTTTTTGCATGAAAACTCATTCCTGGTGGAACTTCATAGCAAAGAACAAAGTTCGTTTTGGATGGATCAATTTAGTTGAAATAGACAGTTTTTGCATGAAAACTCATTCCTGGTGGAACTTCATAGCAAAGTACAAAGTTCGTTTTGGATGGATCAATTTAGTTGAAATAGACAGTTTTTGCATGAAAACTCATTCCTGGTGGAACTTCATAACAAAGTACAAAGTTCGTTTTGGATGGATCAATTTAGTTGAAATAGACAGTTTTTGCATAAAAACTCATTCCTGGTGGAACTTCATAGCAAAGTACAAAGTTCGTTTTGGATGGACAAAATTAGTTGAAATAGACAGTTTTTGCATGAAAACTCATTCCTGGTGGAACTTCATAGCAAAGTACAAAGTTCGTTTTGGATGGATCAATTTAGTTGAAATAGACAGTTTTTGCATGAAAACTCATTCCTGGTGGAACTTCATAGCAAAGAACAAAGTTCGTATCGGATGGACGAATTAAGTTGAAATAGACAGTTTTTGCATGAAAACTCATTCCTGGTGGAACTTCATAGCAAAGTACAAAGTTCGTTTTAGATGGACAAAGTTAGTTGAAATAGACAGTTTTTGCATAAAAACTCATTCCTGGTGGAACTTCATAGCAAAGTACAAAGTTCGTTTTGGATGGATCAATTTTGTTGAAATAGACAGTTTTTGTATGAAAACTCATTCCTGGTGGAACTTCATAGCAAAGTACAAAGTTCGTTTTGGATGGACAAAGTTAGTTGAAATAGACAGTTCTTGCATGAAAACTCATTCCTGGTGGAACTTCATAGCAAAGTACAAAGTTCGTTTTGGATGGACAAAGTTAGTTGAAATAGACAGTTTTTGCATGAAAACTCATTCCTGGTGGAACTTCATAGCAAAGTACAAAGTTCGTTTTGGATGGATCAATTTAGTTAAAATAGACAGTTTTTGCATGAAAACTCATTCCTGGTGGAACTTCATAGCAAAGTACAAAGTTCGTTTTGGATGGATCAATTTAGTTAAAATAGACAGTTTTTGCATGAAAACTCATTCCTGGTGGAACTTCATAGCAAAGTACAAAGTTCGTTTTGGATGGATCAATTTAGTTGAAATAGACAGTTTTTGCATGAAAACTCATTCCTGGTGGAACTTCATAGCAAAGTACAAAGTTCGTTTTGGATGGACAAAGTTAGTTGAAATAGACAGTTTTTGCATGAAAACTCATTCCTGGTGGAACTTCATAGCAAAGTACAAAGTTCGTTTTGGATGGACGAATTAAGTTGAAATAGACAGTTTTTGCATGAAAACTCATTCCTGGTGGAACTTCATAGCAAAGAACAAAGTTCGTTTTGGATGGACAAAATTAGTTGAAATAGACAGTTTTTGCATGAAAACTCATTCCTGGTGGAACTTCATAGCAAAGTACAAAGTTCGTTTTGGATGGATCAATTTAGTTGAAATAGACAGTTTTTGCATGAAAACTCATTCCTGGTGGAACTTCATAGCAAAGTACAAAGTTCGTATCGGATGGACGAATTAAGTTGAAATAGACAGTTTTTGCATGAAAACTCATTCCTGGTAGAACTTCATAGCAAAGAACAAAGTTCGTTTTGGATGGACAAAGTTAGTTGAAATAGACAGTTTTTGCATGAAAACTCATTCCTGGTGGAACTTCATAGCAAAGTACAAAGTTCGTTTTGGATGGACGAATTAAGTTGAAATAGACAGTTTTTGCATGAAAACTCATTCCTGGTGGAACTTCATAGCAAAGAACAAAGTTCGTTTTGGATGGATCAATTTAGTTGAAATAGACAGTTTTAGCATGAAAACTCATTCCTGGTGGAACTTCATAGCAAAGTACAAAGTTCGTTTTAAATGGACAAAGTTAGTTGAAATAGACAGTTCTTGCATGAAAACTCATTCCTGGTAAAACTTCATAGCAAAGAACAAAGTTCGTTTTGGATGGATCAATTTAGTTGAAATAGACAGTTTTTGCATGAAAACTCATTCGTGGTGGAACTTCATAGCAAAGTACAAAGTTCGTTTTGGATGGATCAATTTAGTTGAAATAGACAGTTTTTGCATGAAAACTCATTCGTGGTGGAACTTCATAGCAAAGTACAAAGTTCGTATCGGATGGACGAATTAAGTTGAAATAGACAGTTTTTGCATGAAAACTCATTCCTGGTGGAACTTCATAGCAAAGTACAAAGTTCGTTTTAAATGGACAAAGTTAGTTGAAATAGACAGTTCTTGCATGAAAACTCATTCCTGGTAAAACTTCATAGCAAAGAACAAAGTTCGTTTTGGATGGATCAATTTAGTTGAAATAGACAGTTTTTGCATGAAAACTCATTCGTGGTGGAACTTCATAGCAAAGTACAAAGTTCGTTTTGGATGGATCAATTTAGTTGAAATAGACAGTTTTTGCATGAAAACTCATTCGTGGTGGAACTTCATAGCAAAGTACAAAGTTCGTATCGGATGGACGAATTAAGTTGAAATAGACAGTTTTAGCATGAAAACTCATTCCTGGTGGAACTTCATAGCAAAGTACAAAGTTCGTTTTAAATGGACAAAGTTAGTTGAAATAGACAGTTCTTGCATGAAAACTCATTCCTGGTAAAACTTCATAGCAAAGAACAAAGTTCGTTTTGGATGGATCAATTTAGTTGAAATAGACAGTTTTTGCATGAAAACTCATTCGTGGTGGAACTTCATAGCAAAGTACAAAGTTCGTTTTGGATGGATCAATTTAGTTGAAATAGACAGTTTTTGCATGAAAACTCATTCCTGGTGGAACTTCATAGCAAAGTACAAAGTTCGTATCGGATGGACGAATTAAGTTGAAATAGACAGTTTTTGCATGAAAACTCATTCCTGGTAGAACTTCATAGCAAAGAACAAAGTTCGTTTTGGATGGATCAATTTAGTTGAAATAGACAGTTTTTGCATGAAAACTCATTCGTGGTGGAACTTCATAGCAAAGTACAAAGTTCGTTTTGGATGGATCAATTTAGTTGAAATAGACAGTTTTTGCATGAAAACTCATTCCTGGTGGAACTTCATAGCAAAGTACAAAGTTCGTTTTGGATGGATCAATTTAGTTGAAATAGACAGTTTTTGCATGAAAACTCATTCCTGGTGGAACTTCATAGCAAAGTACAAAGTTCGTTTTGGATGGACAAAGTTAGTTGAAATAGACAGTTCTTGCATGAAAACTCATTCCTGGTAGAACTTCATAGCAAAGTACAAAGTTCGTATCGGATGGACGAATTAAGTTGAAATAGACAGTTTTTGCATGAAAACTCATTCCTGGTGGAACTTCATAGCAAAGTACAAAGTTCGTTTTGGATGGATCAATTTAGTTGAAATAGACAGTTTTTGCATGAAAACTCATTCCTGGTGGAACTTCATAGCAAAGTACAAAGTTCGTTTTGGATGGATCAATTTAGTTAAAATAGACAGTTTTTGCATGAAAACTCATTCCTGGTAGAACTTCATAGCAAAGTACAAAGTTCGTATCGGATGGACGAATTAAGTTGAAATAGACAGTTTTTGCATGAAAACTCATTCCTGGTGGAACTTCATAGCAAAGAACAAAGTTCGTTTTGGATGGATCAATTTAGTTGAAATAGACAGTTTTTCCATGAAAACTCATTCCTGGTGGAACTTCATAGCAAAGTACAAAGTTCGTTTTGGATGGACAAAGTTAGTTGAAATAGACAGTTTTTGCATGAAAACTCATTCCTGGTGGAACTTCATAGCAAAGTACAAAGTTCGTTTTGGATGGATCAATTTAGTTGAAATAGACAGTTTTTGCATGAAAACTCATTCCTGGTGGAACTTCATAGCAAAGTACAAAGTTCGTTTTGGATGGATCAATTTAGTTGAAATAGACAGTTCTTGCATGAAAACTCATTCCTGGTAGAACTTCATAGCAAAGTACAAAGTTCGTATCGGATGGACGAATTAAGTTGAAATAGACAGTTTTTGCATGAAAACTCATTCCTGGTGGAACTTCATAGCAAAGAACAAAGTTCGTTTTGGATGGATCAATTTAGTTGAAATAGACAGTTTTTGCATGAAAACTCATTCCTGGTGGAACTTCATAGCAAAGTACAAAGTTCGTTTTGGATGGATCAATTTAGTTGAAATAGACAGTTTTTGCATGAAAACTCATTCCTGGTGGAACTTCATAACAAAGTACAAAGTTCGTTTTGGATGGACAAAGTTAGTTGAAATAGACAGTTTTTGCATGAAAACTCATTCCTGGTAGAACTTCATAGCAAAGTACAAAGTTCGTTTTGGATGGATCAATTTAGTTGAAATAGACAGTTTTTGCATGAAAACTCATTCCTGGTAGAACTTCATAGCAAAGTACAAAGTTCGTTTTGGATGGATCAATTTAGTTGAAATAGACAAATTTTGCATGTAAACTCATTCCTGGTGGAACTTCATAGCAAAGAACAAAGTTCGTATCGGATGGACGAATTAAGTTGAAATAGACAGTTTTTGCATGAAAACTCATTCCTGGTAGAACTTCATAGCAAAGTACAAAGTTCGTTTTGGATGGATCAATTTAGTTGAAATAGACAGTTTTTGCATGAAAACTCATTCCTGGTAGAACTTCATAGCAAAGTACAAAGTTCGTTTTGGATGGATCAATTTAGTTGAAATAGACAGTTCTTGCATGAAAACTCATTCCTGGTAGAACTTCATAGCAAAGTACAAAGTTCGTATCGGATGGACGAATTAAGTTGAAATAGACAGTTTTTGCATGAAAACTCATTCCTGGTGGAACTTCATAGCAAAGTACAAAGTTCGTTTTGGATGGATCAATTTAGTTAAAATAGACAGTTTTTGCATGAAAACTCATTCCTGGTGGAACTTCATAGCAAAGTACAAAGTTCGTTTTGGAAGGACAAAGTTAGTTGAAATAGACAGTTTTTGCATGAAAACTCATTCCTGGTAGAACTTCATAGCAAAGTACAAAGTTCGTTTTGGATGGATCAATTTAGTTGAAATAGACAGTTTTTGCATGAAAACTCATTCCTGGTAGAACTTCATAGCAAAGTACAAAGTTCGTTTTGGATGGATCAATTTAGTTGAAATAGACAAATTTTGCATGTAAACTCATTCCTGGTGGAACTTCATAGCAAAGAACAAAGTTCGTATCGGATGCACCAATTTAGTTGAAATAGACAGTTCTTGCATGGAAACTCATTCCTGGTGGAACTTCATAGCAAAGTACAAAGTTCGTATCGGATGCACCAATTTAGTTGAAATAGACAGTTCTTGCATGAAAACTCATTCCTGGTGGAACTTCATAGCAAAGTACAAAGTTCGTATCGGATGGACGAATTAAGTTGAAATAGACAGTTTTTGCATGAAAACTCATTCCTGGTGGAACTTCATAGCAAAGTACAAAGTTCGTTTTGGATGGATCAATTTAGTTAAAATAGACAGTTTTTGCATGAAAACTCATTCCTGGTGGAACTTCATAGCAAAGTACAAAGTTCGTTTTGGAAGGACAAAGTTAGTTGAAATAGACAGTTTTTGCATGAAAACTCATTCCTGGTAGAACTTCATAGCAAAGTACAAAGTTCGTTTTGGATGGATCAATTTAGTTAAAATAGACAGTTTTTGCATGAAAACTCATTCCTGGTGGAACTTCATAGCAAAGTACAAAGTTCGTTTTGGATGGACAAAGTTAGTTGAAATAGACAGTTTTTGCATGAAAACTCATTCCTGGTGGAACTTCATAGCAAAGTACAAAGTTCGTTTTGGATGGACAAAGTTAGTTGAAATAGACAGTTTTTGCATGAAAACTCATTCCTGGTGGAACTTCATAGCAAAGTACAAAGTTCGTTTTGGATGGACAAAGTAAGTTGAAATAGACAGTTTTTGCATGAAAACTCATTCCTGGTGGAACTTCATAGCAAAGTACAAAGTTCGTTTTGGATGGACAAAATTAGTTGAAATAGACAGTTTTTGCATGAAAACTCATTCCTGGTGGAACTTCATAGCAAAGTACAAAGTTCGTATCGGATGCACCAATTTAGTTGAAATAGACAGTTCTTGCATGAAAACTCATTCCTGGTGGAACTTCATAGCAAAGTACAAAGTTCGTTTTGGATGGATCAATTTAGTTAAAATAGACAGTTTTTGCATGAAAACTCATTCCTGGTGGAACTTCATAGCAAAGTACAAAGTTCGTTTTGGATGGACAAAGTTAGTTGAAATAGACAGTTTTTGCATGAAAACTCATTCCTGGTGGAACTTCATAGCAAAGTACAAAGTTCGTTTTGGATGGACAAAGTTAGTTGAAATAGACAGTTTTTGCATGAAAACTCATTCCTGGTGGAACTTCATAGCAAAGTACAAAGTTCGTTTTGGATGGACAAAGTAAGTTGAAATAGACAGTTTTTGCATGAAAACTCATTCCTGGTGGAACTTCATAGCAAAGTACAAAGTTCGTTTTGGATGGACAAAGTAAGTTGAAATAGACAGTTTTTGCATGAAAACTCATTCCTGGTGGAACTTCATAGCAAAGTACAAAGTTCGTTTTGGATGGATCAATTTAGTTGAAATAGACAGTTTTTGCATGAAAACTCATTCGTGGTGGAACTTCATAGCAAAGTACAAAGTTCGTTTTGGATGGATCAATTTAGTTGAAATAGACAGTTTTTGCATGAAAACTCATTCCTGGTGGAACTTCATAGCAAAGTACAAAGTTCGTTTTGGATGGACAAAATTAGTTGAAATAGACAGTTTTTGCATGAAAACTCATTCCTGGTGGAACTTCATAGCAAAGTACAAAGTTCGTTTTGGATGGACAAAGTAAGTTGAAATAGACAGTTTTTGCATGAAAACTCATTCCTGGTGGAACTTCATAGCAAAGTACAAAGTTCGTTTTGGATGGATCAATTTAGTTGAAATAGACAGTTTTTGCATGAAAACTCATTCCTGGTGGAACTTCATAGCAAAGTACAAAGTTCGTTTTGGATGGACAAAGTTAGTTGAAATAGACAGTTCTT